>NC_056743.1:767094136-767219136 GCF_019279795.1 Protopterus annectens | reverse complement strand
TATTAGAATGCAGAAGCCATAAACCCCAACGCCTGCAGAAAGCCGGGTTTCTGTGGCCACTTGTTTGAAGTAAGTCATCAATTGAAACTGCTTTTCTGGTGTGAGGCAAGTCATCTGGGCAGTTGTATTCAAGCTTGCACCCAGGAATGTAATTATTTGAGAGGGTACCAGTTGTGATTTCTTTTCATTTATTGAGTACCCTAGACAAGTTAGAAGCCCTTTTACAAATGCCAAATGCTTTAGAAGAGTGTCCTTGTTTTCTGCCTGAATTAGACAATTGTCCAGGTAAGGACAGATCTGAATGCATCTTTGTCTGCAAAATGCAATTACTGGTGCCAGGCACTTTGTGAAGACCCTGGGCGCTGCAGATAAGCCAAGGGGCAGTGCAGAGAACTGGTAATGCAAATAGCCTGCTTTGAAGCGGAGGTATCGTCTGCAAGATTCCCTGATTGGGATATGCAGGTAAGCCTCTTTTATGTCTAGAGTTACCAACCAGGCATCCTTGCCTAACATAGGCAGTAACTGTTGTAGAGTCAGCATCTTGAATTTTGGAATGTCCAGAAATATATTTAGAATGGATAAGTGCAGAATTGGACGCCATGATTTGTCTTTTCTGGGTATCAGGATAAGTCTTCAATAAAAACCTTGTCCCTTTTCCTTTTCTGGCACTGGTTGAATAGCCCCCATATTCATGAGGGACATAACTTGTTTCTGTGCCTCTGCCCACTGATATGAAGGCAGATCTGGCCATCCGCTTGGGATTGGCAACATGTATAAATGAAATCTGTATCCCTGGGATACTATATTTAAAACCCACTTGTCCTGGGTAATAAGTTGCCAGTTTTCCCCCCAAAGGGGCTGCCAAAAGATAAGTGCTTGGTGATTGCAGAGGAAAGTCATTGAGACTGCTTACCATAGGAAGATGCCTTGCTACTTCCAGATTTGGAGGTGGGAGCACACCATTGTTTTGTTCTTTAAGTTCCTTGTGACTGAAACTTGGAGCCTTTGGATTTTCTGTGTTTGACCGGCTCTGGTGGGTATTGGAAAGGACCAATTCTTAGTAGGCCAGTGCCTACTGAACCTGGGTGGCTGCACTTTTAGGAAATCTTTTACAGTTGGCATAGATTTATCTTTATCTTCCATCTTTTTCAAAACTTCTTCTGCATTATTACCAAATAGACTGTCCTGTTGTAAAGGAGCATCCAATAATTTTGCTTTAACATGATCAGGCAAATTTTGCTCCTTGAGCCAAGCATGCCTTCTTATTACAGATCCAGTTATAGCGGCCATGTAAGAGGCCTCCAAGGAATCAAAACCACACTACAAAGTATGCTTTCCATCTTGTTCAGCTGAACGCAATAAATCCTGCAACTCTATTTTCCACACAGTCAGAAATCAACATCATTTTCTGTTTAAGTAAGCCCATGACATGCTGCTGACATTTAAACATATGAAATAGACAGTTTAAAGCCCTGATTGCCAAGGTTGCAGACATGTAAACCTTCTTACCCCATCTATCCAGCGCCCTGGAGTCTCTATCAGAAGGGGTAGGATTTTTAGCAGTAGAAGCCTTAACGCCCTTGGGACCCTGAGAAATGGTATCAGGGTCAGCAGTAGGGTTTTTAAAAAGGAATTTGTGGGAGTCAGGAACCCTGTAATATCTGTCTGGCTTACTAGGAGCTGGAGGCAGGGAATCAGGAGCCATGCTGGATTCTGAGAAAACATCAACTATGTCTAGAACAGGAGGTATAGCCAAAGGCCTATGCTGAGGAAGAAGGAAATCCCCAAGTCTCTCTTTAGATTCTGAGAAAAGCTGACCCTCCCAGTGAAAGTGTTCCGTTAAGGAATGCAAAGTTTCTCCAAAAGAAAAATCCTCAGGAGAAGCAGAAGGGATGGAAGCTTCTGCATCAGAGTCCTCATAAGGTGGAATAAATAATTCCTGATCAGAAGAGGAATCAGAATAAATAGAAACCTGATCTGAGGATTCATAGTCGGTGCCTTGCCTAGGCCTCTTAGCAGGAGGTGGATGGGAACCCCTGATCATCATCATCTTCTTTCGGCTGTTCCCATTAGGGGTCGCCACAGCAGATCACTTGTTTCCATTTCTTCCTGTCCTCTGCATCTTGCTCTGTCACACCAACCACCTTCATGTCCTCTCTCACCACATACATAAACCTCATCTTAGGCCTACCTCTTTTCATGTTACCTGGTAGCTTCATCCTTAGCACCTTTTTCCCCAATATACTCATCACATGTCCAAACCAATGAAATCGTGCCTCTCTGGGTTTGTCTCCAAACCTTCCAACCTGGGCTGACCCTCTAATATACTTATTCCTAATCCTGTCCACCCTCGTCACACCCAGTGCAAATCTTAACATCTTTAATTCTGCCACATCTAGCTCAAACTCCTGCCTTTTTGTCAATGCTACTGTCTCCAACCCATATAACATAGCTGGTCTCACTACCCCTCTTGTAGACCTTCCCTTTCACTCTTACAGGTACTCGTCTGTCACAAATCACTCCTGACACTCTTCTCCACTGACTCCATCCTGCCTGTACTCTCTTCTTCACCTCTCTTCCACACTCACCGTTACTCTGAACTATTGACTCCAAGTATTTAAACTCACCCACCTTCGCCACCTCTACTCCTTGCATCCTCACCATTCCTCTATCCTCCCTCTCATTCACACACACATTCTCTCTTAGTCCTGTTGACCTTCATTCCTTTTCTCTCTAGAGCATATCTCCATCTCTCCAGGGTCTCCTCCACCTGTTCCCTACTTTCACTACAGATTACAATGTCATCTGCAAACATCATAGTACACGGGGACTCCTGTCTGATCTCGTCTGTCAACCTGTCCATCACCATTGCAAATAAGAAAGGGCTCAGAGCTGATCCTTGATGTAACCCCACCTCCACCTTAAACGCATCTGTCACTCCCACAGCAGACCTCACCGCTGTCACACTACCCTCGTACATATCCTGTACTACTCTTACATACTTTTCTGACACTCCTGACGTCCTCATACAATACCACAACTCTTCTCTAGGCACCCTGTCATATGCTTCCTCTAAGTATACAAAAGCACAATGCAACTCCTGACATTCTCTGTACTTCTCCATCAACACTCTCAGAGCAAAGATTGCATCTGTAGTGCTCTTTCCCGGCATGAAACCATACTGCTGATCACTAATCATCACGTCCCTTCTTAACCTTGCTTCTACTACTCTTTCCCATAACTTCAAGCTGTGGCTGATCAATTTAATCTTTCTGTAGTTACTACAGCTCTGCACATCACCCTTATTCTTAAAAATCGGTACCAAAACACTTTTTCTTTAAACATTTCATTAAACAATCTGGTTTAAAAACTCCACTGCCATTTCACCTAAACACCTCCATGCTTCCACAGGTATGTCATCTGGGCCAACAGCCTTTCCATTCTTCATTCTCTTCATAGCTACCCTTACTTTCTCCATGCTAATCCATTGTACTTCATGATTTACTATCCCTACATCATCCAACCTTCTCTCCCTCTCATTCTCTTCATTCATCAACCCCTCAAAGTACTCTTTCCATCTCCCCAACACACTCTCCTCATTTGTGAATATGTTTCCCTCATTACCCTTTATCACCTTTACCTGCTGCACATCTTTCCTAGCAGGTCCCCTCTGTCTAACCAATTGGCACAAGCCCTTTTCTCCCTCCTTAGTGTCCAACCGATGGGAACCCCTGATCAAGGTAATTAAATCCTGGTTTTTAGGCATAGGGGCCTGTGCACGTGACCCAAGCGTCATTTTTTTTAGACATAGAAGTTGATTTTGCCCTAGGTTTTGAAGATGGCGTCTGTTTAATATACAAATCTTTAGGCCTGAAAACACCCTCAGAAGCCAGTGCCTGCTCAGCGGCTCTGGACCCATCTAATGTAGACACATCTGCGGGTTCAATACTGTAAGTGTCTCACGGCATACCGGACTCCAAATGGGTCTCAGTAGAGGCCCTCTAATCAAAAGTAGCGGGTATCAGGGCTGCAAAAGCACCACAATGAGTACTGGCGAACCAGCGACTGGCTTAGGAGAAGCTTCATCGTCGGTTTTGGATCTAGATGGTCTGTTTGCGTTTTTTGTGTATTCCAGTAGTCGGATTGCTAACCGATGACATTTATGGATAGTTAAATCTTGAGCCAAAATATTTAGATGCAAAAATATACCGACGCTTAATAGTGCATTGATTAAATTTAGCACAAAACCAACAGCAAAGCACGTTGTGGTCAGGGCCTAGGTAAGGAATATAGTACAAATGAAAATCCTTATGAGGTATTTGCTTCCCACAAGTAATACATTCATTAACTTTTACTGACATTGGTAAGGAGCAAGAAAAAGTTTCCCCAACGGGGTACTTAGCTTTAGGTTGAAGACTTCGGTTCTGAAACTCGAAAACGGAAATTTCAGGAGTCGGCCGACCGGCACTTGCGAACTGCTTCTGCAAGAAGAGACAGCAACCAACGCAGGACCCAAGACTTTGTTAATCAGGCCAACTGAAAGCAACCTGCCAGCAGATTACCCAAATGTAATGACTGCAACAGTGAAACACGACGAACATTTTTAGTTTTAATATCATCAGGCAAAGGCTTAAGTCTCAACCATGAGTACCTCCTCAGGACAGGACCTGAAGCTGCTGATCTTGCGGAACCCTCAGCAGAGTCATAACTGCATTTAATAGAATGTCTAAGCACCTGGGCTGAGGCAGACAAAGCAGAAAGCTGAGCCTTGGCTGGAGAATCAGAAGCATCTGATACCAGCTGAAAAGCTTGGGAAAACAATCCCAAAACATATTTCAACATATGGGTTTGGTAGTTGATGGCTCTGAAAGCCAAGGTAGAGGAAGTTGACACTTTTCCCTATCCTTTCCATCATTTTGCTAGCCTTGTGAGAAGGAAGCCGATTAGTAGAGGGAAGTCCAGAAGGTTTGTCTGCAGAAAGAGAAATAACTGCAGGATCTGCTATAAGACAGATAAAAGCTTGCTGTCCTCAGGGACTTTATAGAATCTGTCAAGCCATTTTGGGGCTGGAGGTCGAGAATCTAGACTCTCTAGCACAAAGACAAAGGCACCTAGAAAAAAAGGGAGAACAAGAGGGATGGGCCCAGGGAGATAGAAAGTCCATCTGCAACAGGTTATATCTCTTTTTAGCTTATGATATTTGACAACTTTCCCATTTGAAGAAATCTCTCATTCTAGAAATAGTTTCTCCAAAGGACAAATCTTCATCAAGATAATTCCCACTATTAGAATCTAATTCTGGGGATGCATAGCCTAGAGAAGACTATTTGAGATGTCGTGACACCCGTGCACTGGCCCAGTAATCAACCTCAATCCTCACCACTAACACCAGCGAGGGGCGTCCACATTGGTAAGGATAACAAATACACACAGTAAAGTACAATTTCCCTTAAGAGCACAGTCAGTCTGGGGCTGGTTTCTCCCTTTTTCTTAAGATCCCCTATAAGAATCCCCACTGGCACAGCTATAGGTTATAGATTTCACCTGAGTAGTCAAGCCAAAACCTCCAGTTCCCTCTCTTGTTCAACCACTGCATCATGTCCCTACCAAAGTAGCTGACATGCTTTGAGATTTGGTTTATATACAAACACAGACACTCCTGGGGAAGGCTGGCACAGGTTCTCCAGCTATGCCCACTCCTGCCAGGCTATAAGGTAGTAATCACCGCCACCTACTACTATTAGCTACTAAAAAGGCCTCTACCAAAGGGTGTCCAATTATTACTGTGCAATATTATTACCCAATTAGTGTGACCAACAGCAAGGTTTATTTGGAGTGGCTTTGCACAGTACCACCAAATACATGCAAGTACTCTAGAGCTTAAATTATTTCTACAAAAAACATCCACAGTTGAAAGGTTTAAACATATTTAATAATAAATAAAAACACAAGACAAATCTTCAATTCAATACAGTGCTAGTCAATAGTTCAGAAATCTCAGGAAAATGCTTAAAATAATACTGTAAAATAGTCTGACAAATACAGAAAACAGCTTAACTAAATCTGACTAAACTCCTAACTCAAAGACCAATCACAGTTCTAAATAAACTTGCATAAAGAGAAAAAGCAGAGTACTGGTGAGTGATGTTCTTCAGACAAAATGCTCTCTGATTGTCTCTGAGAAAGTCTTAAAAATAATACATCACTGCTGACTCATTTTAGATACCATTCTTCTCTGGTTCCCAGGCTAACAGAAACTCAGAGTTTTAACATTTCTTTCACCTTGCACCTGGCCAGGAAACTACAGCAATGAAAGACATTATATATGCAAAATCTAGCAATTAACTCTGGCCTCAAAACAATGGAAGGAATTCCTCAGTCCAGACATTATGTCTCCAAACTTAGAGATCAAACACTAATACAATGCTTGACCATCAGCTTTCTTCCAGCAGAGTGCACTGTGGTTACATTTTTGAAGTTCAGCATTTAACAGTTTTCTTACATTTAAGAGGAAAAGCCTGTGGATTATATTCATATTTACAATGATATAGAATTATCTACAAAATTCTAGCTAGGCTGGCAGCCTTCACATATCTTCATAGATGTGTATATCAAAGATTCATCTGATGTTTCTTCTTCTCCAGGAGGCTCCTGCTACTCTACTGATCTCTTGGGAGTGGACGAAGGAACAGAAATGGAAGGCTGAGCAGAGGATGGATTTAAAGCCAAAAACGAATTAAGGATTCCCTGTGAGGCCTGCCAATCTGAAAAGGAGCCTGTAAGAGGAAACTTTTTTTGTTTTTATTTCTTCTTAACAAGAATATCCTCCCTAGGTTGTGAAGAAATAGCTGCTGTATGCCTAAGCAGTAGGTTGGAAGTAGGGATAGTTTGCGACAGAGGAGCTGGAGAGGCAGCACTAGGGACATATTTCCCATTTACTGCTGTGAATGGATATCTATGATGCCTCTGCAGACATGCTAGTGGCACCCTCCCTGACAGCTTATGAAATGGTACCTGCTGCAGGTTGGGAACCAGAGACCAAATGGGCCTCCAGACCTTCACTGGCCTCGAGAGGAATGTCCAAATCCAGAGGTGCAGCTGAAGATTTGGGCCTTATCTTTTTGGCCTTCGGTGGCTTACCGGATGGATATGCAGTGCCCTCCACGCCAAATGCTAGCCTTTTCATAAGTTGATTCTCAAGGTAAATGTTAAGGGCCAACAAATGACTATGCAGCGTCTTGGGGACAAACACTTGGCAAATGAAGCAATACTTGTACTCTTGCTTGGACCCTAAGCAAAACAAACACTGATCATTGCAGTATGTGTTATCGGATGTCCACAAAGCCACTTATTCCTAGACGAGATTAACCTCAAAAAAATACAGCAGCAAAACAAACTAAGATTTGCCCCAACAGAGCACTTAAATGAAAATAATAGTTATGTACTCACCATAACTTGGTATCTGTGTTAACTGTAGTCACCATTCATCACGTCAGAGTCTTGGATCAGACATCGGATCCCAGCCGGCATACTTTAGACAACAGCTTAGCTCTAGCTCTTACCCTCCCATGATGCTCTGCTGCCCTCTAACCCATCAGATTGAATTTGCACTGAAGACAGCCAGCAATACTTGCCACCAACATCCTACTAATCCTTCAGGAAGGGGGCCGGAGAGTGGAACCGTGATGAATGGTGACTACAGATAACACAGATACTAAGTTATGGTGAGTACATAACTATTAATCTGATGTTATCTTAGTCGCCATTCACCACGTCAGGGTCAGAGTCTCCAGCTACCTAAAAGCCTGGGTGGCCTCAAGAAAGGACATGACAAAGAATCATGGAGCCAAAGGAAGTCCTTCCTCTGGAAATCAAATCAAGTTTATAATGGGAGACAAATGTATGAGGTAAAGACCAAGTTGTTGCTGCACAAATGTCATCCAAAGATTGGCATACTACGAATGCAGTTGAAGTAGCCGCCACCCTAGTGGAAAGAGCCTTAACTGGTCCAGGCAAAGAAGCACCACACGAAGAGTAAATGAAGGAAATGCACTGAAAATCCATCGGGAAACCGTAATCTTTGACACCACTTGGCCCTTTCTATTTGAGGAAAAGGCCACAAACAATTGGTCTGAAAGGCCTTAGTTCTATGCAGACAGAAACGGAGCTAATGATAAACATCTAATGTGTGTACAACATATTACCCCCTTATTGCTACAATTAGGGAAGACCACCAGAAGTTGGATACATTGATTGAGATTAGCCTCTGACGCCACCTTGGGCATAAGAGGGATTAGGTTTCAGAGCTACTCTGTCTTTATGTAATATTAAATAAGGTGGCTTAACAGTAAGAGCCTGCAACTCAGATACTCTTTTAGCAGAAGTTAACGGCCAGTAAAAGGGCGGTTTTCCAAGAAAGAAATGCAAGATCGCAGGATGCAGCAGGCTCGAAGGGGGGTCTTTGTTAAAGACTGCAGCACCACAGAAAGATCCCATGGGGAAGAAGAGTCCTTGACAGGGGGGTGTAACAAAGACATCCTTCACAAAGGCTTTGCAGAGCGGAGAAAAAAAAGGTAGGATTCATTGCTAAGATGAAAACTGAAAATTGCTGCCAACTGAATTTTGATCGCAGAAAAACTGGCACCTTCCTTGGAGAGGCCAGGAAAAGGAGAATCTCTGGAATGGGAGCCAAAAAGGGACAGAGATTCCTATTTTTCGTCCAGATGGAGAATCTCTTCCACTTACTGCTGTACACCTTCTTCGTGGAAGATTTCTCCGAAACAAGGATAATATCCTTCACTGGCGAGGGCAGCCTGGACTTAGCCAAAATTACTAGACATGGACAAACCACAGCTCAGCTGACCCCACCAACGGAAAATCTGCTTCGCCACTACAGGATTCAGGGACCACTCATGAGGGGTCAGAATAGCCCTGCTCAGCTCATCCGCCAGCATGCTGGATGCTCTGGGAATGTGTTGCAACAAGAAAGCGCCCAGACGACATCGCTCATTCCCAAACCCTCACGGCCTCCTGACAGAGCATAAGACCATGTGCCCCCTTGCTTGTTTATATACCATACAACAGCCATGTTGTCTGACAGAACTGCTATTGTCCCCACAAAAAGACAATCCTGAAGGGCTTGCAATGATAAAAGAACTGCTCTCATCTCCAGAATGTTTATGAGCAGACTGGTCTCTGATGGGGACCACTTCCCTTGGACAGTCTTTCATTGAAAGTGCCTTCCCCACACCCTAGGAGGAAAGCGTCCATGGTAATCGTGGCCATGGGAAATGGGAGTGGGGAAGGACCTGCCCACTTGTAGGTCCAAGGAATGCATCTACCACAAAAGGAGTGTCCGACAAACTGGCGTGAGACTAATGGGAACCAATAGGGGATGGGACCAAGCGAGCCACTGAACAGCTAGGGTCTTCTGCAGTACTCGTGTAGTACCTTGCAAGTGGAACAAGATAAATGGCAGCTGCCATGGAACCTAGAGAACCCTGAGAATGTGCGACACTGGAAGAAAGATCTGCTCCAGAAGAACCTGAATATGAGATCAGATAAGTAGTATGCTGCGGGGAGGAAGAGCTGCAATTTCCAAGATGGTATCCAACTGAGTGCCTATGAATTCCAATTGTTGGTATGGAGCCCAGGAAGATTTGGTCAGGTTCACAGTTATCCCCAACTGATCGAAGAGGAAGAGCAGGAAACATATGTTATCCAGTAGTTGATGCTTTGTGGGGGGCTTTAAGGAGCCAATCATCTAGGCAGGGAAACATCTGGAGCCCTTGTAGTCCTGAGATGAGCTGCCACCACTGCCATGCATTTGAACACTCAGGGGGGCTGTGGTGAGGGCAAAGGGAAGAGCTCTAAACTGAAAATGATCAGCTCCCAAGCAAAAGCAGAGAAACCTCTTGGACCAGTTTATCTTGATATGGTAGTACGTGTCTGGGAGATCCACTGAGCACATCCAGTCATTGCTGTGCAAAAGAGGCACAATTGACTGCACAGTGACCATCCAAAACTTCGACTTCTTGACAAACAAGTTTAGTACGCGGAAGTCCAAAATGGGAAGCAGGTCCCCTGTTTTCTTCGGTACTAAAAAGAAGTGGGAGTAAGTTCCACATCCTTTCTGTCCTATGGGGACCTTTTGGATGGCTCTTTTTTGAAGAAGGTTCAAGACTTCCCGGCGGACCAACTCTCTGACTGGGTGGCACAATTGGGAGAGTTTTGATCTTCAGTGGGGTTTCTGAGAAGGGAATGCAACAGCCCCTGGATATAATGGTTAGCACCCATTGATCGCTTGTGATATCTGCCCAGGCTAAAGGGTGCAAGGGTCAATCAACCTCCAACTGCCTTCAAGGGGAAAGTCGGGAAATGTCTCAGGATGTTGAAAGTTTCTCAGAGAAGAGCACCCTGGAACCCTTACTTTGTGGGCCTCCTCTACCTCTTGGGCAACATCTGCCACTGAAACCTTTCACACATCCCCTAGAAGATGAATCATCTTGAACGTCCTGAAAGGAAGACTGCGCTTTCCGAAACCACATTTTCCTATTCCCTTTTGGGGTCTTAGGAAATTACCTTTGGGGTTAGAAAATTTAATCCCGAGAGCATCTTTCCTTCCTGTTCAGTGCAGGTCAAAATCTCCTTAACGCTGGGTCCAAAGAGAGTGGAACCATCACAAGGGGGCGCTGGTGAAAGATGTCTTAAAGGCCTCTGCAAACCTGCATAAGTGCAGCCTGTGCCCACTGCAATATTTAACCTTTGATCCTTGAAAGCTCACAAAGGAGCATTATTCTTGGCAGCAGGAAACCCTTGAAGGACTTTGGCGTCCAAACCCAACTTTTAGTTAGCTCAGCTCAAGCTGACTAAAACGTCTAGGTGTATGGAAGATACCCTGATGCTTTAGAAGCTGCCAAGCTGTTGTATTTTATACAGGATAATACCCCTACAGTTTAGGATAATGCAGCAATAATCAGAATGTTGAACATGTGCAATATACTGTTTTGTGTTGGGGAACTGGAGTGTATGGGTGGGGGGATAAAGAAAAAGTGCAGTTGTGTACACTTACCATAAATGTAGATGTTCGAGTGTATTCACTGTTGCAGTCATCACATTTGGGTTATATGCTTGCAGTAGCTCTCAGTCAGCCTGATTATCAAAGTCTTTGGTCCTCCGGTTGCCATCTCATCTTCCTCGACGTCAGGTAGTCAGGGGTATAAAGCATGTAGCCGACGCCATTACATCAGGTTTTTCTTGCCCCAGATGTCAGGTGCCCCCCTAATGGGAGCATATATATATAAGGATATACCTCCAACTAAAAAGCAAATACACCAAAAAGCTTTTAAGCATAGTAAAGGAGAGCAGAGGTATAGCCAAAAGAAGTCAGGGGGCTGGAGGTAGGGTAGCCAGGACTACAACAGTGAATACACTCTTCTTTCAGCTTTTTCCCGGTTAGGGGTCACCACAGCGGATCACCTGTCCGCTCATGACTGGCAGTGGAGTTTTACAGTGTCAGGTAGCCAGCCCAGCACCCAACCTTCCACTTAAGGCACACACACATGCACGCACTCACACCTAGGGCCAATTTAGAGTGCCCGATCCACCTAATGCATGTCCTTGGGATGTGGGAGGAAACCACAGCACCCGAAGGAAACCCACGCGCCCACAGGGAGGACATGCTAACATCTACATTTATGGTAAGTGTACATAACTGTATTATGTTCTTCATGTTTCACTGTTGCAGTCATCACATTTGGGTAGATTCCCAAAGCAAAGGATGGGAGGAGGAATTTAGATAGCATTAGGACCAGCTCTAAGGCTCTGCAAGACTGCAGTGGCAAAGCCAGCTCTGGATTTAGAGAAAATTGGTAAATGGTAATGCTTGGTGAAAGTAAGTACAGAACTCCAGGTAGCAGCTTCTAGAATGTCCCTGGTAGGGACACCTCTGAGAAAGGCTGTAGAGATGGACGCAGCCCTGGCTGGATGGGGTCAAATCCCTGGGGGATAGGTTTTCCATGGTGCTTATAGCAGAAAAGAATGCAATGGCCTATCCATTTAGAAATGGTTTGCTTTGAAATAACCTTCCCTTCTGCCCCTGCAGCAAATGCCACCAGCAGTTGTTCAGATTTCCTTTGAGGTTTAGTCCTGTCCAAGTAAAACCTAAGTTGTCTGTGCACATCTAAGGAGTGCAGTATCCATTCTCCTTTGTTCTGTGGATTAGAAAAGAAGGGAGGCAAATGAATGGACTGAAGAAGAGTCACACTGGATACCACCTTGGGCATGGAGGGATTGGTCCTGAGGGACACCCTGTCCGTGTGAAAGATGATGAAAGGCTCCACACCACCATAAGGGCCTGTAATTCAGATACCCTTCTTGCTGAAGTGATTGCTAAAAGGAAGGCTGTTTTCCAAGAAAAGAATTTTAACTCTGCACTTGCAGCTGGCTCAAAAGGAGGAAGAAAGAGTTTTTCCAATATAAAGTTAAGGTTCCAAGCTGGAGTTGGGGCTCTACTGGGTGGTCTTAGGTTTTTGGCCACTCTGAGGTACTGCATGAGCAGTGGATGTGAGAAGAGGGGTGATTCTGTGTTGTAATGAGCTGAAATTGCGGAGGCGTGAATTTTGGAGGAAAAAGAAAGGCCCATGTGAAGCATCCTCAGTTAAGTACTGAAGAATCTGAGGTAAATTGGGCACTGCTGTGCCCATCCCTTAAGTATGGTTCCAGGCACAGAACCTGTTCCATTTTTCAGCATAAGATTTTCTAGTACTAGGCCTCCTTGCCTCCAAAATGACATCCAACACTTGTTTACTGAGGGATGGTAATGGAGAAATTAGGTAATTAGCCAGGCTGCCAGGTTCTGGGTTTCAAGCTGAGGGTGCAGTATCTGGCTCTCTTGCTGCGACAGCAGGGTAGGGGTCTGAGGCAGGTGCCATGGAGCCAGCAGTGACAAACTGCGCAAGAGGGGGTACTAGTGTTGGCGTGGCCAGTCTGGTGCAATCAGTATCGTCCTTGGTTTGTCCTGTTTGATCTTTAGTAGTAGTTTGGAGAGGAGAGGCAGAGGAGAAAAGGCATAAACTGATAGATTTTTCCAGCTGAAGGACAGAGCATCCACTTTCCCAGCTTGTTTGTGGGGAGTCCTTGTGCAGAATTTGTCCAATTGGTAGTTCTGGGGGGAGGCAAACAGGTCTATATCTAGGCTCTCCCATTAATCAACATGTTGAAAGTCTTTGGTCCCAGTTTCCACTCGTGTGGGTCCATGAGATTTCTTCTTAGTTTGTCTGCCAGTGTATTTAGTTTTCTTGGCAGGAATTGAACCTGTAGATGCACTTGGTAGCTCAAGGCTGTGTTCCACAAAGCCAGGGCTAAGTCGCCAGAAGAGGTAAGAATGGGTACCCCCCTGCTTGTTTATGTACCACATAACAGTAGTGTTGCCAGTCTTTACCATTAATTGTCCTGGAAGAATGTGGTCCTTGAAGGCTGTCACAGCATTCTGTACAGCTAACATTTCTTTTTGATTGATATGCAGGTGCATTTGACTTGGGTTCCATTTGCCCTGAATGCACTTCCCTGCCAAGTGAGCCCCCCATGCATAGTCTGATGCGTCTGTTAGGGTTTGGGCGGCAGGGAGTAGAGTGAATGGCAGTCCCTTGTTTTGGTGGCAAGCTTCTGCCCACCAAAGGAACTCTAACCGCAGGCAAGGTATGACAGGAATCATTGCTTCTAGATCGTGAGAATGTTGACACCATAGGCTTTTTAGATACCACTGTTTCCTCATATGCAGTCTTGCATATGAAATTAGTAGAATGCAGGAGGCCATGAACCCAAAGGCATGCAGTACTTGCCTTGCAGACAGCAGGGTTTTTATGGCCATTAGTTTGAATTAAGTTGTCAAATGAATTTGTTTCTCTGGCGTGAGGAAAGCCATCTGGGAAGTTGTGATCAAGCTTGCTCCCAGGAATATAATTTGTTGACAGGGTACCAGATGTGATTTCTTTTCGTTTATGGTGTACCCCAGACAAGTTGGCACCTTTTGTACAAATGCCAGATGATTCAGAAATATGTCCTGGCTTTCTGTCTGAATTAGACAATCGTCCAGGTATGGATATATTTGAATATTTCTTTGCCTGCCAAAATGCAATGACAGGAGCTAGGCACTTTGTGAATACCCTGGGCACAGTAGATAAGCCAAAGGGCAGTGCAAAGAACTGATAGTGCATGTAGCCTGCTTTGAAGCATAGGTATCTTCTGCAAGATTCCCTAATTGGGATGTACAGGTAGGCTTCCTTCAAATCTAGTGTTGCCAACCAGGCATCTTTGCCTAGCATAAGAAGCAACTGAAGAGTTAGCATCTTGAATTTTGGAATCACCAAAAAGTTGTTTAAATGGAAAGGTCCAGGATAGGATGCCTTGAGCTGTCTTTTCTGGGTACCAGGAAAAGTCTTGAGTAGAAACCTTGTCCCTTTTCCTCTTCTGGTACAGTTTGAATAGCCTTTATGCTTGAGAGAGAAAGTACTTGCTTTTGAGCCTCTGCCCACTGATTTGGGGGTAGATCTGGCCAACCGTTTGGGGTTAGTAACGTGTGGAAGTGAAATCTGTATCCTTGGGAAACTATATTTAAAACCCATTTGTCCTAGGTAATGAGTGCCCAGTTTTTTGCATACAGAGCAATCTTTCCCCCTAAAGGAGCAGTCAGTTGAGAAGTGCTTGGAAGTTTTAAAGTTAAGTCATTGAGACAGTTTACCATAGGGAGTAGTCTTACTACTCCCTGATTTGGAAGTGGGAGTCCCCCACTGCTTAGTCCTGTGCGTACCCTGGGATTGAAGCCTGGGTGTTCTGCTAGTTCTGGGTTTGGACTTAGAAGGCCTGGAAGAGGCAGGAAAAGACCAATCCTTAGAGGGCCAACGCCTACTAAATCTTGGAGGCTCTACTTGTAGGAAATCTAACAGTTTGCATAGATTTAGCTTTTTCCTCCATCTTTTTAAGAACTACTTCTGCATTGTTGCCAAACAGGCTGTCCTGATTTAAGGGAGCATCCAGCAACTTAGCTTTAACATGATCTGGCAAAGATTGCTCCTTAAGCCAAGCATGCCTTCTAAGTACAGACCCAGTGACAGCAGCCCTGCAACATGCCTCTAGTGAATCAAAATCACATTGCAAAGTATGCTTTCCAACCTGTTCATCAGAATGCATTAAATCCGGTAAACCCTAATTTTCAGTAGTCTCAGGCATCATCATTTTCTGTTTAAGCAATCCAATAATATGCTGCTGATACTTTAACATATGAAACTGGCAGTTTAAGGCCCTAATGGCCAAAGTTGCAGAAGTGTATACTTTCTTACCCCATCTATCCAGCACCCTGGAGTCTCTATCAGAGGGGGTAAGATTTTTGGCAGTAGTAGCCTTAATGCCCTTGGGTCCCTGTGAAATGGTCTCAGGATCCGCAGTAGGATTTTTAAAGGAACTTGTGAGAGTCAGGAACCCTGTAATATCTATCAAGTTTTCTGGGAGCAGGAGGTAGAGAGTCAGGAGCCAAGCTAGATTCCAAAAAGGCATCAACAACAATGTCTAGTACAGGAGGGATAACTAAAGGCCTGTGTTGGGGCAGGAGTAAGAAAACCCCAAGTCTCTTTTTAGAATCAGAGTAATCCCGGCTTTTCCAGAAAAAGTGCTCCCTAAGAGTATGCAGGATTTCACCAAAAGAGAAATCCTCTGGGGGGAAGCAGAGGGAATAGTGTCCTCTGCATCAGAATCCTCATAGGTAGAAAAGGGCAAATCCTGGTCATCAGAGGAAACAGAAATTTCAGAATCCTGGTCAGAAGTATCATAAGCAAATTCAGTCCTAGATCTCTTAAAGGGGAAAGGTTGGCTTCCCCTAATTAAAGTAATAAGATCTTCAGCCATTCTTATTTGTTTTTTAGGCATAGAGGCCTGACCATACAGTCTGGGCATCGGTTTTCTAGGCATGGTTCGAGTTTTAGGCCTTAAAGAAGATGATGGCATTAGTTTAATATGCAAGTTAGTAGGCCTGAATACACCCTCAGAAGCCGGTGCCTGCACAGCGGCTCTGGACCCATCCAAGGTAGAGACATCCGCAGGTTCCACAGTTGAAGCATCTCATGGCATACCGGACTTCGAATGGGCCTCAGTAGAGGCCTGCGAATCTGACGTAATGGGTATCAGGGGCTGTGAAAGCGCCTCACTGAGTACCAGCGAACTGGCGACTGGCTTAGAAGTGGCGTCGGCAGCTTTGGACCTAGGTGGCCTGTCTCTGTCTATCTTTGCGTTTTTTTTGAGTGTCGATAGATGGCTTACCGAAGACATATCTGGATAACTGAACTGAGTATTAAAATATGTAGAACTGTAAATATACCAACGATGAATAGTTCGTTGCTTAAATAAGGCACAAAACAGACAGCGAAGTACGTTGTGGTCAGGGCCTAGGCAAGGAATACAGTACAAATGAAAATCTTTGTGAGCTATTTGCTTTCCACAAGAAATATAATTTACTTTTACTGACATTGGTTTAGAGCAAGAAAAAGTTTCCCCAATGGGGTACTTTGCTTTAGTTGAAGACTTCGGTTCTGAAACTCGAAAAAGTACAGTTTTGTACCTACCATAAATGTAGATGTTCGAAGATCCACATTGCTGCAGTCCTTACACTTGGGTAGTCCGCTGTCCTCGGTCGGCCCGAATAACAAAGTATAAGGCTGACGTCGGTCAAGGCGCATTAGACTGACATCAGGACGTCAGGGTACAAATGCGCATGACCGACGTCATATCCTCAGTCTTTTCTTGCCCCAGATGTCAGAAGACCCTACAAAGAAAGGTCAAAACCAAAAGACAGCTAACAACCAACCAACCACCCTTGCACTAAGAATATGTACAATATATACAATATACACAATATTTACAACCCAACCCACACAACCGCCTCTAACTACAGAGGGGAAGGAGGGAGGGTAAATTGGACTGCAGCAATGTGGATCTTCGAACATCTACATTTATGGTAGGTACAAAACTGTACTATGTTCTTCATCTCACATTGCTGCAGTCCTTACACTTGGGTAGAATCCCAAAGCAGAGATAAGGGAGGATGGCAAAACTATAAAGAAGCAGGAGCTGCCAAAACCAGCCCTAGATTTAGAGTAAAGTGGAAGGTGATAATGCTTAGAGAAAGTATGCACTGAACTCCAAGTAGCTGCCTCCAAAATATCCTTAGTTGCCACCCCCCTTAAAAAGGCTGTCGAAGTGGCAGTAGCCCTAGTGGAATGAGGCCTAATCCCAGCTGGAATCTCCTTGCCATGATGGGAACAGAAAGCAATGCAAAACCCAGTCCACTTAGAAATAGTTTGTTTTGACACAGGCTTGCCCTGAGAACTCAAAGCAAAAGAAACAAATAACTGCTGAGACTGCCTGAACCCTTTAGTTCTGCTCAAATAATATCGCAACTGCCTGTGTACATCTAAAGTGTGCAAAATCTTTTCCCCTTTATTTTGGGGATTTGCATAAAAAGTAGGCAAATTAATAGTTTGGTTTAAAGCCACACTAGAAACCACTATAGGCATAAAGGAAGGATTAGTACGCAAAGATACCCTATCCTTATGGAAAATTAAGAAAGGCTCAACCGCCATAAGGGCCTGCAATTCAGAAACCCTTCTTGCAGGGGTAATGGCCAACAAAAAAGCAGTCTTCCATGATAAATATTTCAACTCAGTAGTAGCTGCAGGCTCAAAAGGTTGTAGAGTGAGTTTCTCCAACACAAAATTGAGATCCCAAGCAGGAGTAGGAGCTCTACGTGGGGGTCTTATATTCTTTGCCCCTCTAAGAAATTGCTTGAACAAAGGATGAGAAAACAATGGTGTGTCACAGTCATAGTGAGCCGAAATTGCTGCAGCATGAACCTTAATAGAAGAGAAGGACAAACCTTTGTCCAGTAACTCAGTAAGATATTGAAGAGCCACACTTAAATTAGGCTCAGAAACATCAAAATCCTTTGCTGCACTCCAAAATAAAAATCTCTTCCATTTATCTGCGTACACTTTCCTTGTACTAGGCCTTCTAGCTTCCAAAATAACATTCAAAACTTGCTGTGGAAGTTGAGACCCTCTATGGTTCAAAACAGAATATGCCAGGCTGTTAGGTGAAGAGAGTGAAGTTTGACATTGAGCAAATGACTGTCCTCCTGAGACAACAGGTGTGGAATCAAGGCAAAGGCCATGGAGGCTCCCGTGCCAGACTTCTCAGTAATGGGTACCAGTGCTGTCGAGGCCAATCTGGAGCTATTAAAATCATCCTTGGCTTGTCCTGTCTGACCTTTAGAAGTACCTTTGGGAGGAGAGGCAGAGGTGGAAAGGCATACACATGAAGATTGCTCCACTTGAAAGAAAGAGCATCCACTTTCCAAGCTGTGGGATGAAACCTTTTCGTGCAAAACTTTGGCAGCTGGTGGTTTAGTGGAGAAGCGAACAGATCTATGTCTGGAGTTCCCCATGACACTGTCAATTTCTGAAATACATGAGGATCCAATTTCCACTCAGGGATCCATAATTCGTCTGCTCAACACATCTGCTAAGGAGTTCTGTGCTCCTGGCAGAAACCTTGCCTGAAGATTTAGCTGTAAACTGAGAGCAGTCTCCCACAAAATCATTGCTTGCCTGCATAGAGGATAAGAATGTGTTCCCCTTGCTTGTTGATGTACCACATGACAGTTGTGTTGTCTGTTAGAATCAACACCTGCCCTGGAAGAAGTAAATCCTTGAAAGCTATTAATGCAAACTGGACTGCTAACATCTCCTTCAAGTTGATATGTAGATGTTGTAGTCTGGCAGGCCACTTGTCTTGTATCCACTTTCCATTTAGATGAGCTCCCCAAGCTTTGTCTGAGGCATCTGTCGTTAGAATCTGACTCGCCTCTGGCCGGGTCACAGAGAGTCCCTTGTTTAGGTGACATTCCTGAGCCCACCACAAAAATTCCTTTTGAATGCAAGGTATTATTTGAATGGCAGTGTCCAGATCCTGGCAGTGCTGTGTCCATACATTTTAGAGATACCATTGTAGCTTCCTCATATGCAGTTTGGCATTGGGAAGCACCAGAATACAAGATGCCATGAACCCCAAGGCTTGAAGGACTGTCCTTGCAGTCAGCCTGGACTGATGAGACAATTGATGAAAGTAAAGGGAAAGATTCTTTTGTTTGTCTGGGATGCTGTATTCAGTCTTACACCCAGAAAGCACATGTCCTGAGAGGGTACTAGACTGGACTTTATTTCGCTCACAGAATACCCCAGGCATCTTAGCACTGCTATCACATATTCCAAATGATGAAGAAGCTCGTCCCTTCCTTGAGCCAGAATCAGGCAATCGTCCAAATAAGGATAGATCTGTATTCCTTTTAGCCTGAAGAAAGCTATCACTGGAGCCAGAACTTTCGTGAACACTCTGGGCGCAGTAGATAAGCCAAAGGGCAATGCAGAGAACTGATAATGAGAAGTCCCAGCCCGAAAACGCAGATACTTCCTGCAACTCAGTCTGATAGGAACATGAAGGTAAGCCTCCTTGAGAGCCAAAGTTACCATCCAATGATCTTTGCCCAGCAGAGGTAAAAGCTGCTGTAACGTCAACATTTTGAACTTGGGAATGTCCAGATAAGTGTTGAGGATAGATAAATCCAAAATTGGTCTCCACGTGTTCCCCTTCTTTGGTACTAGGAACAGGCGAGAATAAAATCCTAGGCCCACTTCTGGCATAGGGACTGGCTGTATGGCCCCTATTTGAAGCAACAGAGAAATTTGTTTGTGAGCCTCTATTCTTTGCTGAGGAGGAACGTCTGGCATGCCTTTGAAAGGAGGCAAGGTATGGAAATAAAACCTGTAACCTTGGTGTATGATATCCAATACCCATCTGTCTTGGGTAATTAAACTCCAATTTTCCTTGAAAAGTGCCAACCTTCCTCCCAAAGGTGCTGCCAGACGAGAAGGCTCTGGCAGCTGAAAAGGTAGGTCATTGGGTCTGTTTACTAAAGGACTGACCCCTGCCCTCACCCGAAGACTGTGCAGGTGAACTCCCTGTTCTAGGCCTGAAAGAGCCCTGAGCTCTGCCCCTACCACGTCTAGATCTACCCCTAGACTGGGAATCATAAGAAGGATACGTCCACCCCTTGGTAGGCCAATTTCTACTAAACTTCGGAGGCTGAACCTGCAAAAACTCTAACAGTCTGCATAGACTTAGCCTTGTCTTCCATTTTCTTTAAGACTGCCTCAACAGGTGAACCAAACAACACATCAGATTGTAAAGGAGCATCTAAAATCCTGGTCTTAACATGGTCAGATAAATTCTGATCCCTCAGCCAGGCGTGCCTGCGAAGAACTGACCCAGTGGCAGCTACCCTAGACGAGGCCTGTACAGCATCAAAACCACACTGCAAAGAATGCTTACCCACCTGTTCAGAAACATGTACTAAATCTTGTAACTCTTTACACTCAATACCTTCCGCCAGAGCATCTACCTTAGACTTCAATTGAGAAAGTAGATAGTTTTGGTATTTTAACATGTGAAACTGGCAATTCAAAGCCCTCATAGCAAGGGTGGAAGAAGTATAGACTTTCTTTCCCCATCTATCCAAAGCCCTGGCCTCTTTATCTGGAGGAACCGGATTTTTAACAACAGAAGCCTTAACACCCTTAGGCCCCTGACTAACAGTTTCTGGATCCGCCCTAGGACACTTAAAAAGGTACTTATGAGCTTCAGGCACCCTGTAATACCTATCCGGTTTAACAGGAGCAGGAGGCAAAGAATCAGGATTAAGAGAAGCCTCTGCAAACACATCTTCCACAACATCCAGAACAGGAGGTATAGCCAAAGGCCTATGCTGGGGCAAAAACAAAAATTCCCTAAGCCTTTTCCTGGAATCAGAGAAGTCCTGACCTTCCCACTTAAAATGCTCCCTCATGGAATGAAGAGTCTCTGAAAAAGAAAAATCCTCAGGAGGAGAAGCAGAAGGAGTAGAATCATCCACATCAGAATCAGAATCAGAATAAGGAGAATACTCCTGTAAGTCTTCAGCCGAAGACTCTGAAACATCCGAAGCCTGCTCAAAACTCCCCAACTCAGGTTCCACCCTAGGTCTCTTATCAGGAGGGGGCAAAGAACCTCTAATCAAAGTAATCAAATCTTCTGCCATTTTAAGCATATGCTTCTTGGGCACAGATCCTGAAGAACTAGGAGTGACACCAACTGAAGCTAAACCTGGCCTGCCTCTGGGAGAAGCCTTGGAAACAGAAGGAGAAGGCCTAACCACCCTAGGAAGGGAGGGGAGTACAGTAACCTGAGAGGCCCCTTCAGCCTGACCTGCCTCCTGAGAGGCCACATCCTGCAATAACAAAGTCTCCCCCTGGGACTCCAGAGAAACCTCCGGCGGAACCCCCGGCTCCACCAACACCTTTAAAGAGCCGGCGTCCGGTACGGATGGCTCTTCTTGCCTGGGCTTAGCTGCTTTGTCCTTGCGCTTCTTCGAAGAAGCGGACGTCGGAGCATCCGACGGCATATTATAATTACACCGCTTCCCGAAGACTAACCTGGCACAATCTAACCTTCTCTTAATAGTGCGCTTATTGAATCTAGCACAAAAGCGACACCCAACAACGTCGTGCTCAGGCCCTAAACAAGGAATACACAAAGTATGATAATCTCTATGCGGTATCTGTTTCCCACAAGAAATACAGTTATTCACTTTTCCTGACATCCGGTAAACCACTGAGGCAAGAAAAAACTAAAATATTCCCCAACGGGGTACTTAGCCAACTTTGACTCTGTCTGAAACTCCGAATTCAAAAAATTTCGGAACGCCGAACGGCACTTGCAACGCTGCTTCTGCATCGGACCATGCGGCAAAAAAGACTGAGGATATGACGTCGGTCATGCGCATTTGTACCCTGACGTCCTGATGTCAGTCTAATGCGCCTTGACCGACGTCAGCCTTATACTTTGTTATTCGGGCCGACCGAGGACAGCGGACTACCCAAGTGTAAGGACTGCAGCAATGTGAGATGAAGAACATCAAAAATTTCAGGAGTCGGCAGACCGGTACTTGTGAATTGCTTCTGCTTCGGGCACCGCCCGGCAAGAAAGACTGATGTAATGGAATTGGCTGCATGCTTTATACCCCTCACTACCTGACATCACGGAAGATGAGACAGCAACCGACGCAGGACCCAAGACTTTGATAATCAGGTCGACTGAGGGCTACTGCAAGCAGATAACCCAAATGTGAGGACTTCAACAGTGAAACACGAAAAACATTTGTTTTAAATTAGTTAACTTCTTGCAATAAATTTCCCTGCTTAGCAGCACAAACAAAAGTACAGTTTTGTACCTACCATAAATGTAGATGTTCGAGGATACACATTGCTGCAGTCCTTACTATTGGGTAGTCCGCTGTCCAGTCGGCCCGAATACCAGAGTATATGACTGACGTCGGTCAGGGCGCATTAGACTGACGTCAGTACGTCAGGGTACTAATGCGCATGACCGACGTCATATCCTCAGTCTTTTCTTGCCCCAGATGTCAGAAGACCCTAAAAAGACAAGGCCCAAAATACCTGCACCAAAAATATGTACAATATATACAAAAATATATACAAAAATATCAGCAGATAACCTCACCTACACAACCACCCCTAAACACAGAGGGGAAGGAGGGAGGGTAAATTGGACTGCAGCAATGTGTATCCTCGAACATCTACATTTATGGTAGGTACAAAACTGTACTATGTTCTTCGCTCCACATTGCTGCAGTCCTTACTATTGGGTAGAATCCCAAAGCAGAGGTAAGGGAGGCTGGCAAATCATAAAGAAGTAGGAGCTGACAACATGCCTTGCAAAACAGCTGTGGCAAAACCAGCCCTAGACTTAGAGTAGATAGGAAGGTGATAATGCTTAGAGAAAGTATGCACTGAACTCCAAGTAGCTGCCTCCAAAATATCCTTAGTTGCCACCCCCCTTAAAATGCTGTTGAAGTGGCAGTAGCCCTAGTGGAATGAGGCCTAATCCCAGCTGGAATCTCCTTGCCATGATGGGAATAACAAAATGCAATGCAAAACCCAATCCACCTAGAAATAGTTTGTTTTGACACAGGCTTGCCTTGCGAACTCAAAGCAAAAGAAACAAACAACTGCTGAGACTGCCTAAAATCCTTAGTCCTGCTTAAATAATAACGCAATTGTCTGTGTACATCTAAAGTGTGCAAAATCTTTTCCCCTTTATTTTGGGGGTCTGCATAAAAGTAGGCAAATGAATAGTTTGGTTTAAAGCCACACTAGAAACCACCTTAGGCATAAAGGAAGGATTAGTACGTAATGATACCCTATCCTTATGGAAAATCAAAAAGGGCTCTACTGCCATAAGGGCCTGCAACTCAGACACCCTTCTTGCAGAAGTAATAGCCAACAGAAAAGCAGTCTTCCATGACAAGTATTTCAATTCAGCAGTAGCCGCAGGCTCAAAAGGTTGTAGAGTAAGTTTTTCCAACACAAAATTGAGATCCCAAGCAGGAGTAGGAGCTCTACGTGGGGTCTTATATTCTTTGCCCTCTAAGAAACTGCTTGAACAAAGGATGCGAAAACAATGGTGGGTCACAATCATAGTGAGCTGAAATTGCTGCAGCATGAATCTTAATGGAAGAGAAGGACAAACCTTTGTCCAATAACTCAGTAAGATATTGAAGAGCCACACTCAAATTAGGCTCAGAAATCTCCAAATTCTTTGCTGTACTCCAAAATAAAAATCTCTTCCATTTTTCATGTGACACTTTCCTTGTACTAGGTCTTCTAGCTTCCATAATCACATTTAAAACTTGTTGAGGAAGTTGAGACCTGCTGTGTTTTAACACAGAATATGCCAGGCTGTTAGATGAAGAGAGTGAAGCTTGACATTGAGCAGGTGACCGTCCTTCTGAGATAACAGATGAGGAATCAAAGGTAAAGGCCATGGAGGCTTCCTTACCAGACTCCTTAGTAGTGGGTACCAGTGTTGCCGAGGCCAATCTGGAGCTATCAAAATCATCCTTGGCTTGTCTTGTCTGACTTTTAATAGCACCTTTGGAAGAAGAGGCAGAGGTGGAAAGGCATACACATGAAGGTTTTTCCAACTGAAAGACAGAGCATCCACTTTCCAAGCTGTGTGATGAAACCCTTTGTGCAAAACTTTGGCAGCTGGTGGTTTAGTGGAGAAGCGAACAGATCTATGTCTGGAGTTCCCCATGACACTGTCAATTTCTGAAATACATGAAGATCCAGTTTCCACTCGTGGGGATCCATGATTTGTCTGCTTAACACATCTGCTAAGGAGTTCTGTGCTCCGGCAGAAACCTTGCCTGAAGAGTTAGTTGCAAGCTTAGCGCAGTCTCCCATAAAATCATTGCTTGCCTGCATAGAGGATAAGAATGTGTTCCCCCTTGCTTGTTGATGTACCACATGACAGTTGTGTTGTCTGTTAGAATCAACACCTGCCCTGGAAGAAGTAACTCCTTGAAAGCCATTAATGCAAACTGGACTGCTAACATCTCCTTCATGTTGATATGTAGATGCTGTAGTCTGGCAGGCCACTTGTCTTGTATCCACTTTCCATTTAGATGAGCTCCCCAAGCAATGTCAGAGGCATCTGTCGTTAAAATCTGACTCGCCTCTGGCCGGGTCACAGAGAGTCCCTTGTTTAGGTGACATTCCTGAGCCCACCACAAAAATTCTTTTTGAAGGCAAGGTATTATTTGAATGACAGTGTCCAAATCCTGGCAGTGCTGTGACCATACATTTTTGAGATACCATTGTAGCTTCCTCATAAGCAGTTTGGCATTGGGAAGCACCAGAATACAAGATGCCATGAACCCTAACGCTTGAAGGACTGTCCTTGCAGTCAGCACGGACTGATGAGATAGTTGATGGAAGTAAAGTGATAGACTCTTTTGTTTGTCCGGGGTTAAAAAGGCCATCTGGGCTGCTGTATTCAGTCTCACACCCAGAAAGCACATGTCTTGAGAGGGTACTAGACTGGACTTTATTTCGTTCACAGAATACCCTAGGCATCTTAGCACTGCTATAACATATTCCAGATGCTGTAGGTGGTCTTCCTTTTCTTGAGCCAGAATCAGGCAGTCGTCCAAATAAGGATAGATTTGAATTCCTTTTAGCCTGAAGTAAGCTATCACTGGAGCCAGAACCTTTGTGAATACTCTGGGCGCAGTAGATAAGCCAAAGGGCAATGCAGAGAACTGATAATGAGAATTTCCAGCTCGAAAACGCAGATACTTCCTGCAACTTAGTCTTATAGGCACATGAAGGTAAGCTTCCTTGAGATCTAAAGTTACCATCCAGTGATCTTTGCCCAGCAGAGGTAAAAGCTGTTGTAACGTCAACATCTTGAACTTGGGAATGTCCAGATAAGTGTTGAGGATAGATAAATCCAAAATTGGTCTCCACGTGTTCCCCTTCTTTGGTACTAGGAACAGGCGAGAATAAAATCCTAGGCCCCTTTCTGATACAGGGACTGGCTGAATGGCCCCTATTTGGAGTAACAGAGAAATTTGCTTGTGAGCCTCTTTCCTTTGTGGAGGAGGAACATCTGGCATGCCTTTGAAAGGGGCAATGTATGGAAATAAAACCTGTAACCGTGGTGAATGATATCCAACACCCATCTGTCTTGAGTAATTAAATCCCAATTTCCTTTGAAAAGAGACAGTCTTCCTCCTAAAGGAGCTGCCAGACGAGAATCTACTGGCAGCTGAAAAGGCAGGTCATTGGGTCTGTTTACGAAAGGACTGACCCCTGCCCTCACCAGAAGTCTGAGCAGGTGAACTCCTGTTCTAGGCCTAAAAGAACCTTGAGCTCTGCCCCTACCACGCCTAGACCTACCCCTAGACTGGGAATCATAAGCAGGATATGTCCATCCCTTAGTAGGCCAATTTCTACTAAACTTCGTGGCTGCACCTGCAAAAATCTTTAACAGTTTGCATAGACTTAGCTTTGTCCTCCATTTTCTTTAAAACTGCTTCCACAGGCGAACCAAACAACACATCAGACTGTAAAGGAGCATCCAAAATCCTTGTCTTAACATGCTCAGCTAAATTCTGATCCCTCAACCAGGCATGCCTGCGAAGAACAGAACTAGTGGCAGCCACCCTCGAGGAGGCCTGTACAGCATCAAAACCACATTGCAAAGAATGCTTACCCACTTGTTCAGACACATGAACTAAATCCAGCAACTCTTTACACTCAATACCTTCCGCCAAAGCATCCACCTTAGATTTCAGTTGTGAAAGGAGAAAATTTTGAAATTTAAGCATGTGAAACTGACAATTCAACGCCCTCATGGCTAAAGTGGAAGAAGTATACACTTTCTTTCCCCATCTATCCAAAGCCCTTGCCTCTTTATCAGTGGGAACAGGGTTTTTAACCACAGAGGCCTTAACACCTTTAGGTCCCTGAGAAACAGTTTCCGGGTCTGCCCTAGGACTCTTAAAAGTTACTTATGAGCTTCAGGCACCCTATAGTACCTATCAGGTTTAACAGGAGCAGGAGGCAAAGAATCAGGGTTCAGGGAAGCCTCTGCAAAAACATCTTCCACCACATTCAACACAGGAGGTATAGCTAAGGGCCTATGCTGGGGCAAAAACAAGAATTCCCTAAGCCTTTTCCTGGAATCAGAGTAATCCTGGCCTTCCCATTTAAAGTGCTCCCTCATGGAATGCAGAGTCTCTGAAAATGAAAAATCCTCAGGAGGAGAAGCTGTAGGAGTGGAGTCATCCACATCAGAATCAGAATAAGGAGGAAACTCCTGCAAATCCTCCGCAGAAGACTCAGAAGCCTCTGAACACTGTTCAAAACTATCAAACTCGGTTCCACCCTAGGCCTCTTATCAGGAGGGGCATAGAACCTCTAATCATAGTAATCAAATCTTCTGCCATTTTAAGCATATGTTTCTTAGGCACAGAACCTGAAATGCTAGGAGAAGCCCCCACTGAAGCTGAACTTGGCCTACCTCTCAAAGAAGTTTTGGCAACAGAAGGAGAGGCTCTAACTACCTTGGGAAGAGAGGGAAGAACAGTTACCTGAGAAGCCCCTCAGCCTGGCCTACCTCCTGAGAAGGCACATCCTGTAACAGTAAAGTCTCTGCCTGAGACTCCAAAGAAACTCCTGGCAAAACCTCTGGCTCCACTGAGTCTTCTAAAGAACCGACGTCCGGGACTGCCGGTTCATCAACCCTAGGCTTCGCTGTTTTGTCCTTGCGCTTCTTGACGAAGCGGCGCCGGAGCATCCGACGGCATTTTATAATTGCAACGCTTCCCAAACACTAACCTAGCACAGTCTAACCGTCTCTTAATAGTGCGCTTGTTAAACCTAGCACAAGAGCGGCATCCAACAACGTCGTGCTCAGGCCCTAAACAAGGTATACACAAGGTATGGTAATCCCTATGAGGTATCTGTTTCCCACAAGAAATACAGTTATTCACTTTTTCTGACATCCGGTTAAATACTGAGGCAAGAAAAACCAAAATGTTCCCCAACGGGGTACTTAGCCAACTCTGATTCGGTCTGAAACTCCGGTTTTGGAAATATTTCAGAACGCCAACCTGCACTCGCAAAACTGCTTCTGCATCGGACCATGCGGCAAAAAAGACTGAGGATATGACGTCGGTCATGCGCATTAGTACCCTGACGTACTGACGTCAGTCTAATGCGCCCTGACCGACGTCAGCCATATACTCTGGTATTCGGGCCGACTGGACAGCGGACTACCCAATAGTAAGGACTGCAGCAATGTGGAACGAAGAACATCTATTCCAGTAGTACTTTTTGTAGTACAGTCCCAGAGATGATCTTTTCCAAACTGGAGCTTGACGTGTTCCCACTGAAGGCTAGGTTACTATCTACATGACCTCCCAGACACCTGGCTACTGCAGCAACATTTAGGGGTGTTTTATTGACTGTTATCCGGGATAGCAGACTTCCCAAAAGGTACTATATAATGCAGTGCATGGTATTGAGTTTTGAGCCATGCCACTGGCACCAAGTGTTTCTCTGTTGTTAGACCTTCCTATATGGTGTTATTGTCTTAGGGGGATTCAATAACTGCTGCAAGTTTGTAATCATCTGTGAACTTGGTTAGCCAGAGGCCTTTGACATTGGCTTTGATATTTGAAAAGTAGATGCCAAAGAGGAGTGGGCCCCAGCACAGAGACCTGGGGGACTCCATTGGTGACCAGCCTCTTTGTGGAGATGGCTTCCTGGGACCTATCAATCAGTCAGCTAGCTATTCAGCATGTTATAAAGGAATTTATTCATAGTTCTGCAAGTCTGTTGACAATGCCTGAGTGAGGTATTATATCAAATGCTTTAACCAGATTTACGGATGTACTGTTTTGTCCTTGCTTTAGTGACTTCTCAAAGAGGTCCACCAGATTCAATAAGCATGACCTTCTTTTGACAAAACCAAATTGGGTTGGATCCAGTGTTTAGAGGTCTCCCATGTCCTTGATAATAAAGTCAAATAATTCTTTCCATGGCTTTGCAAATAAAACTAGTCACACTAATGGGTCTCTAGCTTCCAGGATCTGTTGATGGTCATCCCTTATGAAGGAGAATGACTGTCGCTATCCCCCATTCTTGTGGCACAAAGCCTGTTTAAAGACTACAGTTGGATCCTAAGTCATATTTTAGACTGTTAAGGAGGCATCCTGTGATGTTAATATTGGCTTTAGCGAGCACAGCCAGTACATAGGCTCATAGGTGTGTACTAGGCCAACGGCCCTGGAGCCTTTACAAGCCAAGCCCATAGAAGTGCCCTAGCATCATGCTGCCGTTAGTTCCCAGTGACTGTACCAAGTAGAGCCACTGGAGTGATTCCAAGGGTGAACTATTTCCCATCCACTCAAGATTTCTCTTGAAAAGGGCCAGTGAGGCGCTCTGCTTAACATGTATGGAAAGTCTATTCCAGAGCATAGGCAGTCTCTGGGTTATGAACCTGTCCCTCCAGCACATTCTGTTGATTGTGATGATGTGAAATGAAAAATTTTGGAAGATGAATGGATTAGATTTAGAGATATATCAGATTTGACAAGTTTGTTCAAGCAACCACTAAAATGCACATATAGAAAAGGGAGATGTTTGAAAGCATTTTTTGAAAACAAAAATCACATACAAAAAGATAATAGGAAAGTAGACACTTTTAAATGTGGCAGATGCTCACAATGTACACATATCCTAACCAAAAATACAATTTATATACGTAGTAGGGATATGTTAATTGAGAGCAAATGTTTTGCCAACTGTGAGACGAATGGTATAGTATATATTGCTATTTGTAAAGTATGTGAATCTTTTTATGTTGGTAAATCGGAAAGGAAATTTAAGAATAGAATATACGAGCATTATTACGATATTAGGACGAATTGTGTGAACAATGCTCTATACAGGCATAAGGTGAATTGCTTGGAAGCAACCTTCAATTTCTTTGTACTGGAGGTAGTTAAAAAGGATATTAGAGGAGGTCTATGGGAGACCTCCATTGAATATAAAGAGTTGGTATGGCAATTAATATTTGAAGCCAGTAAGGCCCCAGGCCTTAATGACCACATATCAATTGCCCCAGTTTTGAAGATGAGAGCAGCCAAATTATAGGATTTATTTTTAAAAATGTACTAGGCCCATTATTATTATTATATTTACTACATTGAAGAGGGCTATTCATTGTTGATATGCCTCTACCATTTGGATATTCCCTTTATGCATTTTCTATGAGTCAATTATTATTTATTTTTTAGTTTAGCTTACTATGTATTTTATCAATTTCTTGATGGCAACATACAATATCTATATTTATATTTTAAAATATATATTTATATTCAATTGATTATTCATGATATCTATATTTATATGTATTAACATTCTATGGTTATTACTCAATTTTTATCATATGTAGTAAGGTTTTTTATGCTTAGGTCTGTTATTTTTAAGGATTTAATGTGCTTTATATTACTATAAATTCTGTTTAGGATGTTAGAAATTTTGCCAACACCAGATGGCGCTGTTTATTGTATTATTTACTGTATTATTTATAAAGATCTTTGAACATTTCAACAGTATATAAGCATAGACGAAAAATCGAAAAGTAAAATGAATATTTTGATTAATTTATATATATCATATATATTTTAGACATTTTGAAATGGTTAGTATTTGTATGCAAATTCGCCAGTATCAAAGGGTTAAACAACAACAAAGCGATTTGTATATTTTAGTTTTTGGACTTGTAAGGGGTTAAACTGCTGCTAATGTGTGACTAATTGTTTAATGATGCACAGTGTGTATAAAAGGAGGGACTTGTAGGTTTTGTGTGTGTATTTTGTGCTTTCTGATGAAGACAGAGAATCGAAAACGTATTGGTCTTTGCTGCGTTAAGAGCTATATGTAATTTATGTGGATTCAATAAATTTCGCATATTTCGTATATATCGTGAGCAGAGCCTGATTTCCTCAAGTGTTTGGTTTGGTGGTAAAGTGTCTGTTAACCATGCCCCACCCCCCCAAGCTGACAAATATTGGACCCCCCCCCCTTTGAATGACAGTAGAAAGACAGCAGACTATTGAAAATCATTTTTTGCTCATACCGTAGCATCATCGTCTGTAACAGAAATATGCTGCTGAATCCTAGGGTCATACCAGCCTGAGAGAGAGAGAGAGAGTCTGAAAACTCCATAATATCTCTCTTCATACAGCCTATGGAGGTACATCTCAGTTCATTTACACCTACATGGACTATGATGGAATCATAGTGGTACCTGTGGTGTAATGACGAGTGTGTGTGCTCTTTGGCAGATTCTGGCTCCGGATAAGCAAGTAACAGTTATATTTTCCTTGTTCAGCCTGGTTAGAAGAGCATCAGTACATCTTACAATGGAATCTCCTATGATGAGAGTCCTGGGAAGTGTGTTTGCTTGCATTAGAGGTTTACTGTTTGGGACTCCACTGAGAGTGACAGCATGTGTGGTGTTGAGGTTTATTTTTGTGAGTGCCTTTGGGCTTGCTGAGGCGTAGCTTTAGCAGGGAGGGGTCTAGTAAATATTTGTTGTTTAAGAAAATTGCTTTTTGGTGCCTCAGCCTGTGTGTGTGTTGTGTGCTTTGTCACGTGGGTGTCAAATGCATGGTTTCAACAACCTTATGTGCGCTTGAATGTTACAATTTAGCCTCCAGTGTCAATGTGTAAGCATCTCTCTCATACTCTGTTGGCTACTTTAAGGATTAAGCGGTTGTTGGTAACCATGACACAATGGCTACACTGTTTTAAGATGCCCATATTCACCAAGCTGGCTACAGAGAAGTTAGGAAATCACATTCATACTGTCCAGTCTTGATTGGTGAGCTACAAGGGGTGGTGTATTGAGGTTAGAAGGCTATTAAGGGTGTATTGTTGATGCAAACTAATAAGGGTACTTTACTGTGGTCCTTTAGCAGTACCAAACTTTTAACACCACAACAATTAAGTGCCAACAAAAAATACAACATAGCAAGTTATACAGTAACTGTCAGTAAAGATTCTCAAAAGTACAGTTCTCAGCAATTACACAGTACAATATCAAAGTAAATGAAACAATTTAAAGTGCAAAAAAATCAGCGGGCTGGCAACTCGACACTATGAAACTCCACTGCCAATCATGAGTGGACAGGTGATCCGCTGTGTTGACCCCTAACCGGGAAAAAGCAGAAAGAAGAAGAAAAAAGTGCAAAAAATCAGCAAATAAAACAAAGTGCAAAACAGCAAAATAAAGTTTTTATATGCCAAGGATGGTGCAGGATTTATTCAGAACCCTCCAAGATTATGCTAAGGTTGCCAAGCAGATGACAGCTATGTGAAAATGATTTACTTTAGGGGAGATGAACTCAAGAGCAATACTCCTTTGCTGAGTGCTCACTCAACATTCTGGATCTAATGTAAACCAGAGCTGTCCACCTTTTTTGGCTCAGGGACCACTTATACTTGGCAAGTTCTGGAGGGTTACATTACCATATCCAAAATGAATCTGTCCATTCAAAACAGTTTGTTGTAGGACATACTGAGGGCCAGATAAAATGCTTCAGTGGACTGGACTGTGGCCCTACAGCCACCTGTTGGACACAGCTAATGTAAACCAATGGGTGGGAAAAGTACTTAGCTTACACAATTGACAATAGCAAAGAAAAAAGGAGGGGTGTAGGTAGTCATTCTGGTATCTGGCTTTCGCCCATTGTGGTAATCAATATAACAGAGCTGTAACAAACCAGATAAACCAGATCCAAGAGCTTCTGCAGCACAGCCAAACTCTCACTATGGCTAACTGCAAGTGCTTTTTGCCTCTCTTAAAAATACTGTCTCTGTTAATAGAAAAGTTTAAAGAAATATTCAAGCTACTGTAAAGAAGCCAGAAAACTCAGATACAAAAATTTGTTGTTCAGTGTCTGAATGTGAAACACAAACTCCCTCACATTGTCATAGTGATGCATATCCAGAATGGGAAAGGGAACCTCTACCTATTAGATTTGAAACAGTATGGGATCGTCAAAAGGAAATCTTGCCAACTGAATCTTGTGGTATTCTCTAAAGAATCAAAAAGCAGTGTCAGATGAAGTGCCTGTAGTGCAGTCTGCTAATCTTTGCACTGCTTTTAACATTAGCCACTTAAGGGGATAAATGACAAACAGTAAATGTCAAAACATTTATTTGATGGGAAAAAACACTGGATAAGCAGAACACAAGTCAGGATTGGGCATTACCAGTCTGTTTTGACAAGGAGTACCAGTAGTACACCTCAAGGTACTGTAGACATTTTTTTCTAACTACTCTCACATATAAAACAAAAGAAGCCTATGGATCAATAGTTATACAAATAAGTTCCAAGATGGCTGCAGAATGAGTAACAGCTTGATTCTAGCTCTCCCAGTGTGAAAACTGGAACTCAGCAGAGAAGGCCAGCAGACTTGTGTTTATGGGTGAACTTCAGTAACGGCTAGTTAAGTGCAGTGACTGGATGCCAGGTTTAAAGTAGTACAGAAGACCTGGGGAAAAAAATCAGCTACAAAAAGTGAGGAAGAAACACTGACTAAGGAGAATTCTGCAGATGTTCAGCAAAATGTAATGCAACCTTCAGACATGCCTTCTAATAACCTACAGGATGATATAAGACAACTGCATACAGTCCTGGTTAAAATAAACAAAACCCTGACAGAGTACATAAATACAAACAAAAGACTGGAACAAATTGAAGAAGCTTTAAACAGATATTCAGATGAGATGATAAAGCTGCAAAAATCAGACGTCGAAATGAAGAAAAGGCTGGCTGAATATGAGACCGCTCCTGAAGAGATGTTTCAAAAATAATAGAATTAGGGGACAAAGGACACAGGGAAAACTTGAGATTTTCAGCTATACCAGAGAAGCTAGAAGGGATATACTGCATTAAATTTAAGGAAGCACAAATAAGCAACTGGACTGGTATTCCACAGCAGAACTTATTAATTGAGCAGGCACATCTTGTGTAAGCTCCAAATCTAGCTATAAGAAAGCAACCTAGACTTTTAATAGTAAGGATGCAAATCCTACCAACAGAGAGATGATTTTGTCAAAACTGTGGCAGAAGGACAAAATACTAAAAGTAGAAGACAGCAGAGTGTGGAGAATTATTACTCATTGTACACCAGGCAAGAGAGAAGTAAATTCATTCCTTTATTCAGCGAAGGTCGAGACTCAGGTGTGAGATTCGAACTGCTGTATCCAGCTGTCTTCAAGGTATGCTTCCCTGGAGGGACAAAATAATTTTTTGATGAAGTGCATGCTAAAGAAGAAATACAAAAGTTTGTCCAACAAAAACTGAGCTAGCTGTGCAAAAGAAGGTTTGGCTTTTAGTTCCTCTGGTAATAAAGACCAAAGAGAGACTGCACCTGTGAAACCTCTTCCAGAATTTCAACGGAAAATGTTGGAAAGGAAGGAAGGAAACATGAAAGTTGACTAGAAGAATCTAGAGCATGTTAGAAATGAAGCAGAGACAGGATACAGGTGATGGAGAACAGTAGTAAAATTAGTAACTTAATGTGGGATTACAATGCAATAATTATATTTGTGAAATATAGCAGCGCAAGAAAATCTGGAAATATTGGACTTTTTCAAAATTTGTTTGCTGAGTGGGGGACTCATATACCCTACTTCATATCATTAATGTTCGGAAAAATGCTTTGGGGAGGGGGAGAGAGAACGTTAACTAAGTAAAGAAAACACTTTTTCTTAATAGTACTTTATGTTGCATGGTTTTCTTTGCATGCTATTTTTGGGTGTAATGGGGATTGTAAATGGGCATTTTTATTTTTGTCCCCTCTTCTTTTTCATGTGCAGTTTTGAGAAACGTATGCAATGTAACAATTAAAAAAAAGGGAAAAGGGAGCCTGGTTAAGGGGGCATGACAGAACTCAAATTGATGTGCTTTTTTTTTCATTCTTGCACTGGGAAATGACTGATTAATGATCTTTGTTTTAAGACATTGAGCAATTAAATGTAAAAATATTGAATATCACAAGGTTTTTTTCCCTAGTACTTGCAGATATATATATATATATATATATATATATATATATATATATATATGGTTCTATTAAAACAGCCCATTTCACTGAAACCCATTTTGTTGACAGCTCATTTCATTGACAAAAGTATTCAAGGCAAAAACCTGGGTTTTGCCCCCCTCCCCACTGTTGTGCGACTGTGGAGTTATATATAGTTGGGGGTGTGTGGGGGGCACAGCCCCCCACCTAGAATGTTTTTCAATGAAATGAGCTGTCAACGAAATGGGTTTCAGTGAAATGGGCTGTCAGCGAATAGAAGTAGACCCATATATATATATATATATATATATATATATATATATATATATATATATATAAATATATATATATATATATATATATATATATATATATATACACTAAGAATTTCTGCAGCTGGTCTTCATGCTTCCATGGAGACAATCTGATAAAGAGAAACTGGTGACAGTCTGGTGGGGGACTGGCTGAGAGGGGAAAAAAAAAAAAACAGAAATTGACTAGCACATAATGTTCCCTGAAAACAATCAGGGTTTTTTTTTCCAGGTGGGACAACTTTAAAGATAATACAAAGCCAATTAGACAAAGTAACAATACTAATATAAACAGATGCTTTTGTTTTGTTTTTTCTTAATCACCCTTCTCTCGGTTTCTTTGTTCAGTTTTGAGAAATGTAGGAACTGCAAGGAAAAATAAAAAGAGGGCAGGAGGAGATGGGAGAGAGTGGAAAGGTTTGGTTAACAGTGTATGACAAAAATAAATCAGTGTGCTTTTCCCTATGCTTGCACAGGGAAATGACTGGGTAAAAACCGTAGGTGTTACCAAGTAACAACTTTATTGCAAAACATGTAAATGAAAAAGAATATTAAATATTGTTGGCTTTTTTCCTGATAAAAAATGAATTCTCATCAGTTTTGTGTCTGGTTTACATGTCACTAGAAGACAATTTGATAGAGAGAAATGGCTTGGAGAAGGTGTTTACTGAAAGCATTCAAGTGTTTTCTCAACTGGGAGCTTTATAAAGATATACAAAATCAAACCGCGCTTACTAATAGCACAGGCTATACCATGCGTCTTAGCCTGACTAATCTTTCTTTTCGGTTAACTTAACCTGTGTACAGATCAACTCAACTCATGTTCTTATTAGGAAGCAAAAACGTCAACATTTGAAGATGTATGGAAATAAATGAACAAGTGAATTTGATAAAGGTTTTCAGTATGGTTATTCAGCTGAATATCTGTGGCAAAGGAAAAGAGTAGTTATATTAATTGCAAGAGGAGCTCCAATAGAATCACATTTATTAGCCAAGTATGTACGCATACAAGGAATCTGACTATGGTTTCAGTGACTCTCCATGTATGAATTACATAAATGACATACATACAACTACTAAGAACAAGACAAAAAATAAATACACATACAAGGTGCAAAGTGCAACTCAGTGCAAGAAATACTGAAATAAACTCTAAAAGAAGCAAGTATCAACAATAATCCTTGGAGGATTGGAAAAATACCACCCCCCAACCTAATAAGCTGAGTTAACAGTTTATGAACTTGATGGCCTGTGGAAAAAATTGCATCTGCTTGTTTTGGTGCATATTAATCTAACACCTGGCTGATGGTAATAGTTTTAAAAGATGGTGGCCTGGATGTGAATGGTCGGTGATCTTCCCTGCCCTTTTCATGACTCGGGGAATAGCACAGGTCCTGTAAGGTGGGCAAACTAGAACCAATTATATTTTCAGCAGACCTATTTTTGTCATGATTAGACAGAGATTCAAACCACACTGTTATGGATGAGCTGAGAAAACACTCTGACTGCTGTATAGAACTGAATCAACAGTTCCTGTGGGAGGCTGAACTTCCTCAGTTGTAGCAGAAAGTACATTCACTGTTGTGCCTTTTTTATGATGGACCCTACATTGGTCTCCCACTTCAAGTCCCGGGAGATTATAGAGCCCAAAAACTTTAAGGATTCCATTACTGACAGCAGTATTAAATATAAAGAGGGGGGATAATATTGTAGTACCACTCCTAAAGTCCACTGTTATCTTCACAGTTTTAAGAATGTTCAGTTCCAGATTATTCTGACTACACCGAAGGGCCAGCTGCTCAACCTCCCATCTGTATACAGAATCACCATTCCTGATGAATGCTGTATCGTCTGCCTATTTAATACGTTTGACAGATGGGTCCTTAGAGGTGCAGTCATTAGTGTAGAGGGAGAATAGCAGCGGGGAGAGCACACATCCCTGGGAGCCACCTGTATTAATTGTGCAATAACTAAATGTAAATTTCCTCAGTTTCACCTGTTTCCTATTGGTTAGAAAATTAGTGATCCATTGACAGGTGGAAGCAGGAACGGAAAGCTGGGAGAGTTTCAAGTGAAGTTCTGGAATTACTGTATTAAATGCAGAGCTCAAGTCCACAAACAGAATCCTTGCATATGTCCTAGGGTTGTCAAGATGTTGCAAGACATAGTGCAGGCCCATATCAACTGCATCATCCACTGACCGGTTCTCTCAATAAGCAAACTGAAGTGATAAAAAGTGGAAAAAAAGATAATAAATTAAGATGCATAGTACTAAGGGGCTACTGACTAGGCAGCAGGGGACTACACTGGCATGCATTTACATCCTCCCTAAAACTGCTGTAATTGGGGCTAAAGAAAATTCTGGGAGAAAAAAACATCAGCTTTCACCAAGGAATATTACCTATAGGTAGAGACTGGAATTTGGTTTGCAACAGTGAAGATGTGTCTGGGGGGCCTAGAAGGGAAAATATAACAAAGGAGGGTAGATTTTTGAAGACATTTATGAAAATGATTGGCATGGAAGATGTGAATTCAGTAGGAGGAGTTTGGAGTGAATTTACATATTACTCACTGAGATACAAAAACTGAGCTAGACCAGATAGATTTTCTCTCTCACAGGAACATGTGCATTTAGTTGATGGTCTTGAAACCCATCCAATAACTATTTCAGATCATGCGCCAATACTATTAAAATAAAAACGCAAGGTAAGGAAATAAGTGAGTCACTAGCGCTTTCCCACCTATCGGTTGGAAAAGAGGAATTTTAAGGACTGGGTTTGGAATTAATTCAGGAACTACTAGAGAATATATAATTTCCTTTGGAAAACATAGGTAGGGAGTGAGATAAAATAAAGTGGAGTTTAAAACTAGGTTGGAAATAAAAGAAAGGGAGATATGGTTAAACAGTAACAAGAATTACTTGGAGGGACTGACAAATGTTAAAGTACTGCAAAATAGGGGGAATCTCTCAGAACAAGGAAAGGAGCAACTGCAGAATGCTAAACAGAAAATAAGGGATTACCTCGATAATATGCACAAGTTTAGAAAGATTGCTGTTAAGCAACTGTTTTTTGATGATTCTAGAGAACAAAAACATTTTAGCACAACAATGCAGGCAAAAGAAAGTGCAAAGGGCAGTCACCAGGCTTAGGGAGACTAAAACAAGGAAGATAACAAGAGGTCCTGTAGAAGTATTAGATCTATTTCAGAAATTTTATGAAAATTTGCATAAAGCAGAGAAATATGGAAATCAAGAAAAGATGAAAATGAAAATGTTTATGGAAGATTAAATATGCCAAAGTTAGAGGTAGGTGACGCTCAGTTACTAACAGGATAGGAAGGGATGAGACAAAAATGGCTATGTATAACCATTCTACAGGGAAGTCCCCAGGAATAGATGGTATACCTGTGGAAGTCTGGAAGTTAAGAGGCAAAAAACTGAAAGATCTGGAAGGTTTTGTTCAACAGTATTTTAAGAGGAGGAGAAGTACAAGCTTCCTGGAAGAAGGTGGTGATTCACAATAATACCTAAAGAGGGTAAAGAGTCATCAGATCCAGCTTCATACAGGCCCATTTCAATACTAAATCATGATGACAGTGTTCATGTCTACAAGTGATAAAATAATGGCAAAAGTGATACCATAATTGATAGATACAGAATCGTGTACGTTTGTGGTGGGAAAGCAAACATTTGACAATATTAGCAAGACATAGATGATCCAGAGGGAAGAAGAATGCAAGAAAGTACCACTTTTACTGGTGGCTCTTGATGCAGAGAAAGCATTTGACGGAGTATTCTGGGACCTCACACAATTACAAGGTTGATTAGAATAATATATGAGGGATCGAAGGTGCAAATTTAAGTGGGTGGGGTCCTCTCCGATAACACTTGCTTGAGGAGAGGATCCAGGCAGGGTTGTCTGCTTTCCCCTTTGTTGTTTGCATTTTATGTAAAACCACTGGCAAAGAAAATAAGGGACTCAGAAAATCAAGGATATAATTGATATGGTAGTCGAGAAAAGCTGGCTCTATTTGCAGATATTTTATACACGACAAAATGAGAAAGGGACATTACAGTGTTGTGGAACATTTTAAGAAAGTTTCAAATATTCTTGGGATACACAATTAATGAAGCTAAAACCAAGGCAACAGTGATAATGTACCCACACAAAGATTGATCTGATATCCATATTTATGGGGACATGATAAAATGAAGTATTTAGGAGTATGGATTAGAAATGCTCCTGTGGTGGCAACTAAGGATATGTGGGAAGAGACTAAACAGAAGGCAATATAAAAATTGAGAAAAATGGAAGTTTTGTGATATGGATACGAAGATTAAAGCCATTAAAATGCTTTTAGTCCCTTTTTTTATACACAGGTCAAGCATACTTTTATCAACTGGAGGAGAAGGTGGGTAGCAATAAAAAAAAAGTTGAATGGTTTTATCTGGGAAGGGAAGAGAGCAAGGACGAACTGGGATAAGCTGATTCTACCAACAGAACCAGGTGGACTAGAATTACCTAATTTGAGGGGGGTGTTTTAGGGCAAAACAGTTAAGGCACTTATACATAGCACAAGCAGAAAACTATAACTTCAAAGTGGAAATGAATGATGCTGACACAGGGAGGAAGCTCAAGAAACAAGTAAAAATTGGGGTTTTGGATGCAGACTCTTAAGGAGAACAAACAGAATCAGAGTATTAGATTCATGAAATAGGAGGGAGTACTCTAAGAACCAGACCAGCACGAGAATGGAGAAAAACAATTTTGCCGATAGGGATGACTGTGGTCAGGGAAACAGATAACAGGCAAGAGGGGGCTGAAATTTATTGGAGAAAACTGGAAAAAGAACGAAGGTATTGGGAGCAAATAACTAGAAAGGGAAAGGTAAGACTGGGAAGAGGCCAATAATTTATTTGGACTGCAGGTGAGAGATCATCTTCCCTTATCAATGACTGATATCAGAGTATAGGCAAAGAGAAGTAGGGAGGTCCTAAATGAAAGACCAGCACTAGAATTTTTAATAGAGTCTAGAACAGAAGCTGCCGTTAAAAAAGGAATAATTAGTGAAGCATATAAAATACTGCATGGTAATTATAAGCCTCGACCAGAGGAGCTTAGAAAGGATTTGGAAGAGATTGGGTAAGCAGTTCACAAAGAGACAATGGGGGATATATGTATAATTCCAAATACACAACAGAGTCTAGATTTAGGATCTTTGCCTGGAAATATTTACATAGGTATTTTTAAACCCCAAGTAGACTCCAAATAATTTTTCCTCAGGTGTAAAGCAAATGTTGGAGGTGTGATGGGCAAAAAAGAGGTAGCTGGGAACATGTGTTTTGGGAGTGTAATGAGCTGGCAGACTTTAGGGATTCCCTGCAGACCATTGTTGAAGATGCTGGAGGAGTGGTTTGGAAGGACTGGGTAGAAAAATGTTTTTGACTTATGCTACAGAATCGGAATTGCCTAGACATAGTAAAGCCTTAATGAGTCTAGTTATGGTGGCTGCCAAAAAAGCAATTACTAAAAAATGGAAATCAAAGTCTAGACCAACTTTACCAGAAGTAGTGAATACAGTAATAGACAAAACAACTGGAATTGAGAATAGTGATGTATAATGTTTGCAACTACAGTTGTTTCAATGGTGTCTGTGATGTAAACTGTAACTGAAGTGGTATTATGTTGTATGTTTTTCATTTATATAAATGTAAGATTTCCTTTGTCATAAGAGAAAATTTAATAAAGATGTTTGAAAAAAAAAGTTTTACAAATGACTACAAACTGGGTAACATCACTACAAAAAATACCGAAGTTCTATAACATTGTCCACAAAAAAGAAGTTATGTACTCACCATAATGCTCCATCTGTGTTGTCCATTTTCATTCTTCCTCAACAAATGGATTCAGATCCGATCCTCAGCCACTGTCTAAAGATTCCAGGATCTGAATCTTGAGCTCCTCCCTTACCCATAATGCCACTACACTAACCACTACAATCCCAGAGATCAAGTTTGCTGCTATAATATACATTATAATCCTAAAATATAACAATACTATGACAGAAAAGTGATAGCTGAAAGATAAGGAGCTCAAACAGGAACTATGGTTCCTAACAATACCATTAGGTCTTCCCCAATGCCACGGATAAGGGACAGAAAGGACAGAAGTTGAGGATGAATGAAAATAGACAACACAGACGGAAAGATATGGTGTGTACATAACTTCTTTATCTGATGCTGTCATTCTCATTCGTTCCTCAATGAATGGGACAGAGTCCCCAGCTATGGTAACCTTGGGTGGCCCTGATGGAAGGATGTTCTGGAAAACCATGGAACCAAGGGCAGCTACATTTCTGAAAATAATGTCCAATTTGTAATGTGTAATAAAAGTGTAAGTATTAGGCCCAGTGGCATCTGTACAAATATCAACAGAGGCTCTAGCCCAAAAAGCAGCTGATATAGACATTGACCTGAGTGAATGGGCTTTTGGTGGTCTTGGCAGGGTTATACCTTTCAAGGAATAAATATAAGAAATACAATCTGTTATCCATTTAGCCAGTGTAGTTTTTGAAACTGGTCTTCCCAATCTTTTACTAGTACAGGAGATAAATGATGATTTTTTCTTAATTCCTTGACCCTGTGAAGGTAGGAAAGATGTTGCCTGTGTACATCAATACAATGAAGGGTGTATTCAACCTTTGTTTTCAAATTTGAGGAAGAAGACTGGCAAACTGATTACCAGACTGTTATTGGTTTTTACAGGAATTTGTAAAAAAGCAGTGAAACATCCTCTGGATATGATCCTTTGCACCCAGGAGTAGTTTGTGATAGCTATCTAGGCTTCTTAGTACAAGGATAAGCATCCCCGGATTTTCTCCAGAGACTGACAGGCAACCTTTCAGGAATGCTGGAAGAACCTGTCCAAGAATTTCCAGATCCTTAGTTCTGCTGACACCTCTCTACTATGTGGATGATGTCTACCACTGTAATTTCCCTCTCTACCTCTGGGGCGAAAATCCCCACAAGATTGCTGGAAAGGATGCAATTTTCTGAACCACATTGTCTTACCACTGCACTGGTTCCTAGAGAAAGGTGTCTGCTCTGCGATGTAGCAAAACAGACAGAAGGAAGACAAAGTCTTTCCACCCTGATCACTGTAGTAGTCTCTTTTACTGTCAGGCCAAACAGTTTTTCTTGCCCCAGATGTCAGGTGTTCCAAAATGAGTACGATCCCATACCCTTTGCAAATACACCTCAAAAGAAGGGTGAAGGGAACCACACAAAAGAAAAAATAAGAGGGGACAGGAGAGAGGGTAACCCAGACTGCAACAGTGAAGACACTCGAACATCTACATTTATGGTAAGTGTACACAACTGTACTATGTTCGTGTTTCACTGTTGCAGTCATGACTGTAGGGTTGAATCCCAAAGCAGAATAAAAGGGAGGTGGTCATAAAGTAGAGGGGGTGGCTAAAAGTCCCTGCAAGACAGCAGAAGTAAAGCCTGCCCTAGACTTAGAGTAGAGAGGTAGATTGTAGTGCTTGGAAAAAGTATGCACTGAACTCCAAGTTGCAGCTTCCAAAATGTCTTTGGTAGGAACTCCCCTGAGGAAGGCAGCTGAAGTGGCAGCAGCTCTGGTAGAGTGAGTCCTTATACTCCCTGGGATTTGCTTTCCATGGGTGTGAATAGCAAATTCTGATTCCATGAGCAATCCATTTAGAAATGGCTTTACCTTGGGAAAGTACAGTTTTGTACCTACCATAAATGTAGATGTTTCGAGATTCTTGCTTGCTGCAGGGGTACTATGTTCTTCATCTTCCATTGCTGCAGTCCTTACTATTGGGTATCCCCAAGCAGAGCAGGTAAGGGCTGCTCATAAATCAAGAAGCAGGCAGGAGCTGACAACATGCCTTGCAAAACAGCTGTGGCAAAACCAGCCTAGACTTTAGATAGATATAAGGGCTTAGATAGTATGCAACTGAACTGAACTCCGCAAAGTAGCTCAATATCCCAAAATATACCACCCACCCGAAATGCTGAGTAGCCCTAGTGGAGTGGATGAGGGCCTAATCCCAGCTGAACCTCTCCTCCTTGCCATGATGGGAAAAAATGCAATGCAAAAGCCAATCCACTAGAAAGTTTTTGTTTGACAGGCTTGCCCTGCCCTCTGCGAACTCAAAAAAAAAGAAACAACTGATAGCCAACAAAAAAGCAGTCTTCATGACAATTATTCAATTCAGCAGTGGCATGAGCTCAAAAGGTTGTAGAGTAAGTTTTCCAACACAAAATTGAGGATCCCAAAGGAGTAGGAGGACTCTCATTGGGGTATATTCTCTTATATTCTTAGCCCTCTAAGAAAACCGTTGAACAAAGGAAACGATGGTCATGGTGGGTGTAATGAGAGTGAGCTGAGGCAGCAGCAGCATCAATGAGGAGGAAGAGGACAGACCCCCAGAACTCAAACTCAGTAAGATATTTGAATACCAATAAATAAATTTAAATCAAAAATTCTCTCAATTCTTTGCTTTACTTAAAAAAAAAATCTTTTTTTTTATAGACGTTTTCAGCCTTGTACTAGTCTTCAGCTTCCATAATCACATTTAAAAATGAAACTTGTTGTTTGACCCCTGCTGTGTTCAACACAGAATATGAGAGGCTGTCGAGAGGAAGAGTTGGGTGAGACGTGATGAGATGACCGTCCTGCTGGGATAACAGATCAGACGGAGTCAAGCCATAAGAGCCTGGAGGCTTCTGACCCAGAGAGGTACCAGTGGAGGAAGTGCCAATCCGAGGCCAATCTGGAGCTATCAAAATCCATCTTGGCCTGAAGAAGAGGACCTTTAACAGTACCTTTGGAAGAGGCAGAGAGGTGAACGCACAGAAATCCAGGTGTCCAACTGAAAGACAGAGCAGCCCCATGACACTGTCAATTTCTGAAATACATGAAGATCCAGTTTCCACTTGTGGGGATCCATGGATGTCTGCTTTAACACATCTGCGAAGGAGTTCTGTGCTCTGGCAGAAACCTTGCCCTGAAGAGTTAGGTGCAGGCGTAGCGCAGTCTCCCAAAAAATATGCCTGCATAGAGGATATAGAATAAGAAAATGTGTGTTCCTTGTTTGTTGAAGTACCACATGACAGTTTCGTTGTGTGTTAGACAACACAAGAAGTAAAAAGGCAAGGTATTATTTGAAATGACAGTGTAAATCCCCTGGCAGCTGTGTCCATATATTTTTTGAGAATTCTCCATTTTCTTCAAAACTGCTTCCACAGGTGAACCAAACACACATCAGACTGTAAGGAGGATCCAAAAAAATCCTTGTCACAACATGCTCAGCCAAATTTTTGATCCCCAGGCATGCCATGCGAAGAAAACAGAACTAGTGGCAGCCACCGAGGAGGCCTGCACAGCATCAAAACCACACCAAAAAACGCCAACCTGCACTCGCAAACTGCTTCTGCATCGGACAGCGGCAAAAGACTGAGGGATATGACGCGTCATGCAGATATACCCTGACGACGCTGCGACCAGTCCTCCACGCGCCCTGACCGGCCGCCCCTTATACTGTGGGTATTCGACTGGATTCGGACTATACCCATACAGTAGGACTGCGAAGATGGAAGACGAAGAACATCTTGAAGCATAAGAAACAAACAATTGCTCTGATTTCCTAATGTCCTTGGTTCTGTCCAGGTAAAAATGTAGTTGTCTGTGTACATCTAAGGAATGCACGATCCTTTCCCCTTTATTTTGAGGACTGGGGAAAAAAGTTGGCAAGTGAATAGTTTGATTTAAAGCCACTTTGGAAACCACCTTAGGCATGAAAGTAGGATTAGTCCTTAAAGACACCCTGTCTTGATGAAAAATAATATAAGGTTCCACAGCCATGAGAGCTTGCAACTCCAAAACTCTCCTGGCAGAGGTAAGAGCTAACAGGATGGCTGTCTTCCAAGATAAAAACTTGATGTCAGATGTGGCAGCAGGCTCAAAAGGAGGTAAAGTGAGTTTTTCCAAAACATAGTTGAGATTCCCGGCAGGAATGGGAGGAGATCTAGGGGGCCTTAAGTTCTTAGCTCCTCTGAGAAACTGTCTCATGAGCTGATGGGAAAAAATTGGAGGGTCTGTATTATAATGAGCAGAAATAGCAGAGGCATGGATCTTTATGGCAGAGAAAGAGAGACCCTTATGTAAGAGGTCTGTCAGGTAAAGTAAAATCAGAGGAATGTTAGGAATAAGAGGATCTGAATCCTGAGCCTGCATCCAGGAGCAAAATCTTTTCCATTTTCCTGCATAAGATTTTCTAGTGCTGGGACGTTTGGCTTCTAAAATGACATCCATAACCTGCTTGGGTAGAAGAGAATGAATCAAAGACCCTGGATTAACCAGGCCGCCAGGCTGAGAGTTTTGACATGGGAGTGCAGAACCTGGCCCTGGTGTTGGGACAGAAGGTTCGGAGTCTGTGGTAATACCCAAGGGGGCTCCAGACAAAGGTTTTTCAGTGTTGGGTACCAAAACTGTCGAGGCCAATTTGGGACCAGCAAAATTATCATCTTGGGCTTGTCCTGTTTGATCTTTAATAACACCAGTGGAAGAAGAGGTAGAGGCGGGAAGGCATACCCAGAGAGGTTTCTCCAACTGAATGATAGTGCATCCACTTTCCAAGCTAGTTCGTGGAATGTCCTGGTGCAAAAAATCTGTAGTTGAGGATTGAGGTGGGATGCAGAGAGGTCTATGTGAGGACATCCCCAGACTGCTGTAATCATCCTGAATATTTCGGTGTCCAGCATCCATTCGTGTGGGTCCGACAGGTTTCTGCTCAAACTGTCTGCCAGGAAGTTTTGCTTCCCTGGTAGAAACTGAGCTTGAAGGTCCAGTTTGCAAGCTAGAGCTGTGTTCCATAGATTCATGGCTAGTCTGCAAAGGGGATAGGAATGAGATCCCCCTTGTTTATTTACCACATAACTGTGGTGTTGTCTGTCCGTATCAGTAGCTGCCCTGGGTTGTAGAAGATTCCTGAAAGCCCATAGAGCGTTCTGAACAGCTAACATTTCCTTTAAATTGATATGCAGGTGCTTCTGATCCTCCGTCCAAAGGCCCTGCAGACAGTTGCCCTGAAAATGGGCTCCCCATGCATAATCTGAATTGTCCGTGGTTAGTATCTGAGTGGCTGGAGGCAGACTGAAAGGTTTTCCTATGTTTAGAGTACATGCCTTGGACCACCAAAGGAATTCCTTTTGAAGACAAGGCAGGACGGTGATCTGTATATGTCTAAACTGCGGCAATGCTGAGACCATACACTTTTAGGTACCACTGTATTTTCCTCATATGTAGTCTTGCATATGGTACGAGAAGGATGCAGGAGGCCATGTAACCCAAAGCCTGCAGGGATTTCCTTGCAGATAGCTGAGTTAAAGTTGCCAAGGTTTTGAAAGTTGAAGCCAGCTGTAATTGTTTTTCGGATGTCAGAAATGCCATCTGGGTTGTTGTGTTTAGAAGAGCACCCAGAAAGGTTATCTGTTGTGAGGGTATCAAATTTGACTTTTTTATGTTTACAGTGAATCCCAGGAACTTAAGATTTTGAACAAATTCTAGATGTTGGAGTAAGACATCCTTGCTGTCTGCCTGAATAAGACAGTCGCCCAGATAAGGGTAAATTTGAATTCCCTTGAGTCTGCAATAAGCTACTACTGGAGCCAGGCATTTGGTGAAGACCCTGGGCGCAGTAGACAATCCAAAGGGCAGTGCAGAGAGTTGATAGTGCCTCGATCCGGCCTTGAACCAGAGGTATTTTCTGTATTCCTGCCTGATGGGAATGTGTAAATATGCCTCCTTTAAATCCAGAGTTACCATCCATGCATTTTTGGTCAGCAGTGGAAGTAGCTGGTGTAGAGTAAGCATCTTGAATTTTGGTATTTCGAGAAAAGTGTTCAAGACTGATGGATCCAGAATGGGTCTCCATGAATTTTGCTTTCTGGGGACTAGAAAGAGCCTTGAGTAAAAACCTTGTCCCATCTCTGAAAGTGGAACCAGTTCTATGGCTTTCATAGCCAAGAGTGTCCACCTGGTTTAAGGCCTCTAACCATTGATGTTTTGGAAGATCCGGCCATCCGCTTGGTCTTGGTAGGGTATGAAAATGGAATTTGTAACCTCTTGAAACCACATCCAGAACTCACTTGTCTTGGGTTATATGAGTCCAATTTAGGTGAAAAAGAGAAAGTTTTCCTCAGAGGGGCTTCCAGGCAAGAAGTTCCTGCAGCCCAACAGAGGGAGTCATTGAGCCTGTTTTCTATGAGCTTGCGACCTGTCCTCTCCTCCCCTAGGGGTGGAAGCAGTCCACTGTCTTGGTCTATAAGAGGCTTGAGTTTGAGGCCTTCCTCGGGAACATCTGTATCTACCCCTCTGAGGCCTGTCTGAATTGGGAAAGGACCAATTTTTTGTAGGCCAATTCCTACTAAATCTGGGTGGCTGTACTTGCAAGAAATCTTTAACCGTTTGCATGGATTTTGCCTTGTCCTCCATCTTCTTAATCACCTCTTCAGCCTTCGGTCCAAACAAAACATTATGCTCAACAGGAGCATCCAATAACTTAGCTTTTACTTGATCTGGCAAGTTTTGTTCATTTAACCAAGCATGCCTTCTAATGACTGTACCAGAGGCAGCAGCCCTACAAGAAGCCTCCAAGGCATCAAATCCACAGTGTAAACCATGCTTCCCAACTTGTTCAGTGGCATGCATTAAATTCATGTAATTCCTTATCTGCACCGGCGTAAATGGAAGTTAGCTTTTGTTTCAAAACAGACAGAAGAAATTGCTGGTATTTCAGCATATGAAATTGACAGTTTAAAGCCCTAATAGATAAAGTAGCAGAAGTGTACACTTTTTTGCCCCATCTTTCTAAAGATCTGGAATCCTTCTCAGTGGGAATGGGGTTTTTAGCAGTAGCAGCCTTAACCCCCTTAGGACCCTGAGAAATGGTTTCAGGATCAGCAGTAGGGCTCTTGTATAAAAACTGGTGGGAATCAGGAACCCTATAATATCTGTCTGGCTTAACAGGAGCTGGAGGAAGAGAGTCAGGAGTTAAGTTAGCCTCCGAAAAAGCATCATCCACAATATCCAAAATAGGGGGGATAGCCAGGGGTCTATGTTGGGGAAGAAGAAGAAAATCCCCAAGTCTTTTCTTAGATTCCGAGTACTCCTGTCCTTCCCAGTGAAAATGTTCCCTCATTTCATGTAAAGTTTCCCCAAAAGAGAAATCCTCAGGGGGAGAAGCTGAAGGAATGGATTCCTCAGCATCAGAATCCTCATAAGGAGGGAAAGAATATTCCTGGTCAGAAGAAGAAATTGAAGAAACAGAAGCCTGATCCGAGGAGTCATAATACAGTTCCTGCCTTGGCCTTTTATCTGGAGGGGGATGTGAACCCCTAATCATAGTAAGAAAGTCCTCCACCATCGTAAGTAATTGTTTCTGAGACTTGGGTGCCAGATCAGAAGAGGCCTGGGCTGTAGTCTTAAATTTGGAAGGAGTCTTTGCCTTTGTCTTTGGCTTTGCCTTTATTAGAAGATGAGTAGGCCTGAAACCAACTTCGGAAGCCGGTACCTGCACAGTGGCTCCGTACCCATCCGAAGGAGCGTTGTCCGAAGGTCCTGCAACAGAAATATTCAAAGGCCTAGTTGGCTCCTCGTGGGAGTCCGTTTCAGCCATCGGTTCCGAAATGGCTGACGACAGGGGCTGCAAAAGCACCTCACTGACGACGGCCAAACCTGAAGCTGGCTCTGCTTGTACAATACTGTCCAATTTGGACCTCTGAGGCCTGTCTTTATCCTTGCGTCGTTTGTGAACTCTGGTAGCTGGAACCGAATACGACGACATTTTGTAATTAAAACGCCTACCGAAGTAATGAAATGCAAAATCGTACCTTCGTTTAATTGTACGTTGACTGAATCTAGCACAAAACTGACAACTAGCTACGTCATGGTCAGGGCCTAAGCAAGGAATACAGTAAGAATGAAAATCCTTATGAGGTATTTGCTTCCCACAAGAAATACAATTAACTTTTTCTGACATTGGACTGGAGCAAGAAAAAAGTTTCCCCAACGGGGTACTTAGCTTTGAGTAGGAGAAGAAAGTCTTCGGACTGAAGTACGTTTAGAAAAAATTGTCAGGAGTCAGCCGACTGGCAAATGCGAACTGCTATAACCACACGGCAAGACAGACTGGAGAACATGGCGTTGGCTGTCAGCTTTGTACTCCTGGCGCTCTGATGTCAGGGAGCATGGCTGAGCAGCCGACACCGGACCCAGACTTTGGGATTCTGGCCAACCGAGGACTGCCTGCCAGCAGGGGAGAACCCTACAGTCATGACTGCAACAGTGAAACACGATGAACATCCAGGCATGTCGTCTTACGACTATGCCTGAACCGGCCGCCCTCAAAGTACCTTCCGCAGCATGCAGGATTAATCTCATGGATGCCTTTACAATCAACTGCAGGGTGGTCACTCAAGAGGAAAAGGACTTCTATTCCTCTGTGGACATGGACCCTGGGGTAGAATTAGTGTGTTCCTTTATCAAGTCCCTCTTTAATCTGGTGAAATACACCAGGTAGTTTAGCGATCACAGGGCAAATGTTGCTAACGCATACACTCACTTAAAAACATGTCCAAAGCCGTAGACTCTTTTGGGAGGATGGACTGTGGAGCTTTGTTCAGCAAGCTCCTTTTTGGTGGCTGCTGCAACAGCCATGGCATCTACAGGAATTCCTGTAGTCCAGTACTGTCCATCAGCAGGGGCACTTAAGACTTTATTTGGGGTGCTTACGGACAGGTTTCAGAGTCCAGTTCTTTCCAAGTCCTGCGGGAGAAAACGTCGATAAGCTCATCTACAGGATGGGGTAACCCAAGATGTAGAGGCTAGACCTGAAGGCCTCCAAGCACAGATTCCTCCTAGGTAGGAGTTTGGGAAGACCAACTACCTTTCTGGCAAAGGATCTCTAAGATGTCTCCAAACAAGACATCTAAGGGATACTTTCCACCACATCAAAATCGTTTGTCTTCTGTTAAAAAAGGAGATACAACCAACTCAGCTATCTGGAATGTTGTAAATTTTTATGTCATTTGTGAACATCAACATGATTCATATGCTTGTGCTATAAATGTATTAAAACTGTGTGTCATATAAGATGGTTTGTACAGACGTGTGCTGAAGAGGTATTTTACAAAGTGCTATTTAAAAATAGATCCACAGCATGCCCTGCTGGAAGGGAACAGGAATGGACATACACTATTGAAACTGATTTAATGTATACATTTTAACAGTGGAAACTGGAAGACAAGAGGTTAACTTCAGAAAAATAGCTGAAATTAAATAACTTTATGCCAACAAGGAGACAATGTCTAAAACGAGGAAACTTTCTGCATTGTCTTGAAGTATTTTATTGTTTTAGGACTTCCAGTAAGTACCAAGATTTGAGGAAAAGCCCTTGAGTATGTAATTTCACAGGTAGATTCTGAATGCTACCAGCTGCACCAATTGCTTTTCACCTGGGATAGAGTCAGATGACAAGAAATGATGTAATTCTGCAAACAATTCCAGCAGTAATACACAAGATATTCATTTGGAAAGTCTTAGTGAGAGACAGTACTCTGTATTTGTCTTTGACCACACCATCAAGATTCACTCGCCACATCTGCTTTCCTTGTGCTGACGTTATTAGTGTACGATAATACTCAGACACAGTCAGGAATATAGCAAGGCTTAGCTAACCTTATTTGAGACTGTCCTGCAATGTTGTTTTAAATATTTCCTCTGATTTTGACCTCTGATGTTACTGTAAATGTATATTTAGTATTGTTTTGTTCTTTTATTATTAAATATATTTAAACCTTTCATTGCGGCTGGTCTGTCTAAACATTTAAGCTCAGAGAGTACTTGCATATTCATTTAAGTGACACTGTGTAGGCCACTCCTAATAGCCTTGCTCTTGGTCAGATTGAACACGCTTTTTTAAGGGCCTTAAAGTAGCTGATAAATAGTTGGCTGATGGCAATAATAACTATCTTACAGTCCGGGCAGAAGTGGGCATAGCTAGGAAACCTGTGCCAGCCTTTTCTAGGAGTGTGTATAAAGCAAACCTCAAGGAGTGTGTGTGACAGCTACTTGGGCAGGGACACAAAGCAATGGTTGGACATGGTGCTGGAGGTTTTAGTTTGGTCATTCAGCTGAGATCTCAACTCTACACATGTGACAGTGGGGAGTCTTATTGAGGATCTGGAGAAAGGAGAACCCAACCCTAGACTGACTGTGGTCTCTGTGTGCTCTTAAGGGAAACTGGATTTTACGCAGAAAGCTGCATCTGGAAATACTGTATATGTACCAGTCATCCTCCCAATGTACACCCCCCCACCAGTCCTAGTGGTGAGGAATGATGCTCCTTGATTACAGCTGCCAGAGGTTGTCGCATTTTATTGTTTGGCAGTGGTGGGATATCCACATATTGGGATTCAGTGGTGTGGATGCAGAATTCCTGTAGCTTGTAAACAGTGGTCATGAAGGAAGGTATTTTTATTCTCAATTAGCCACACAGTGAACATTCAGAATTTCTTATCCAATAGTTTTTATATATTTTTTGTTAGCTTAATCAGTCAGGGACAGCAGGCAAGGATGTCAGCAGAGGAGTACGGCAAGCTGACAACAAGCCAGTTGGCTGAGATGTGCCAAGACAAAAAACTGGTGCATGCCAAAAAACACAAATGGAGGAAAAACGAAAACCAAACTACTTAGCCAGGAAAAAAGCAGCACCATGATCTGTATTTTATAGAACTGTTTAATAAAAAAACTCTGGCACCTCGGCACAAACTAGCCTTCCAGAAATAATAGTATAATCACCATACAGTACTTCTATATATATTGCACACAATTACACTTAATCAAAACAATTAAACAATTAATCACAATTTAAAAAAAAAGAACTTTTAAAGGAAAACCTTCCAATTACATTCATTATTTAAACTGGATGGGGACAATGTGTTAAATTTCAAAATATACAATGTTTCTTTGTACAATAATTTCTTTTTTTACAATCCCCTCAACATCATCTAAGATTTGTTCTAAAATACAAGCTTTCAAAACAGAAGGATCGTTATTATGACTGAGATTAAAACGTAGGGCAACAGGACTTTTATTTCTAATATCCCTGGCATGTTCTTGAAGTCTCAACTTAAAAATTCTCTTCGTTTCTCCTATGCAAAATAAATTACAAGGGCATGACAGAGCATATACTACTGATTTAGTGATACAAGAATAAACAGATGGGACAAAATTTTGATTTTATTAATTTTGTCAAAAGATCAAATTATACAAGGACAAACCGAACACCTTCCACATGGGAAGGTGCCACAGCTAGCAGGATGTATATTTATCTTATCAGGTTGCATAAAAATATTATGTATTACCATATCTTTAATGTTCCTACTTCTTTTGTCTGAAATAAGTGGAACCCTATATACATTTTTCAGACCTTCCCTATTACTGATTAAATAAGGCCAACAGTATTTAATAATATCTATGATTTTCTGACTCAAGATGTTATACACTGTTACAAAATACACCTTTACTACCTTGTACTACATCTCTTTTCAATAATTTTCTCCGCAGGAAAATTAGTACAAGATGAATAAAAATCCAGCAATTTTTGTACAGAATTCATTAACATTTCATCATACCCTCTTTGTTTGAAGGCAACACAAGTATTTAAAATTTCTTTTTCTAAGATATTTGCATAATTACATAGTCTGCTCACCCTCAATTCATTATTGGGTAATGCTTGTATGGTATGTGGGGAGGGGGGGGGGGTGACAACTCCTGCTATCAAGAATGTAAATGTCACTAGTACATGTTCTATATATACCAGTGACTAACACACCCCTTATTTCTAATTTTACATCTAAATAATTCACTGATTTCCCCACCTGTAAACCATCAAATTCTAATTGAAATTGATTTGTGTTCAAACCATTAATAAAAGGGGGGGGGCTAAATCAGCACCTCCTTTACATAAAAAAATCAAGTCATGTACCTACAATAGGGGACTACAAAATTCTTAAAAAAACTAGATCTGTAAAGAAATTCAGTTTCAAAAAGTCCCATAAGTAGGTTAGCATACACAGGTGTGAAAGACGCACCCATGGCAGTTCCTTGTTGTTGCTGATGACTACAATTGTTAAATTCAAACAAATTAGGCAAAAGTGAACTAATTCTACAACATAGTTACTAACAGGACTATCTGCCAAGAAAAACTTAAGAGCTTCAATTCCTAGCACGAGTGATGCCAGTACAGGAACTTTTTATGTCTAGTAATATCCAATAATAACCATTTTCACATCACATTTGTCAATTTCTCTAAAAAATGAAAAGTATCCTTAATATAAGAGTCTAATCTAACATAACTCAAAAGATGTGTAATAATATTCCAATATTATGTAAAAAGTAGTTCTGTGCTGCCACTATGGGTCGACCTAGGGGAAATCTCAAATTTTTGAGAGTTTTGGGCAAGCAATAGAACTTAGCCAAAGAGCTGCCTCAGTATCATATTTGTACTTTACATCCTGCCTTGTCTAAGGCCCTTACTAATTAATTCATTAAAATTTTCAACAGCCAGGTGAAAATCATTGCCATTAACTACCTTGTACATCCTTCCAAACCAGTGGTCCATGCACATTTTAAGGTATTGTTTGTAATGCATTATAACAACTTTCTGAACCTTATCTGAAGGTTTTATTACAATATCTCGTCTATTACATAAGCTTAGTAATGACTGCCATTCACTTTTATTCAGATTATACAGTACATTTTTCTTTGCAACAGAAAACTCCATCTTATTTTCCATTGCAAAAGTAATCATTTTTGAAAACTGTTGTGTAATTTGATTAGAAAAAGGGGAGATAAAAAGTACTTTTATAAGAACCATTCCCTGTGTCCAATGTACAATATGCATTAAAGTTTTCTAAAGAATCAGTGGAGGAGTTACAAAAAAAAACTTTCATCCTTTTCATTGACAGACATCTCTCTTAACTCATTCACTTTTCACAATTAGTATCAGATTCATAATTAACTAAACGCAATTTTCTAACCAGTTTGAAAAATTCTGCCTTTAAAAAATGTGCTCTACGCAGAGCAGCAAGAATGAAAAGTCCATATTGCAAAACGGACATTCCCATGTCACTCAAGTCCACCCCAAATTCAAAATTGAACTCTATGTTTCACATATATCTGTTTGATAACATTACAAATTTTTTCAACATTAATATTTAGTCCTCTTACTCTGTTGTCGAAATTGTTGCCCATCTCTGTTTCCATCAAAACGACATTTATAGCCATTATTCCGCTTCCTTTGCTGTTTACTTTGGCCACAAAAATTAATGTTTAAGTAAGATGGTTGTTTTGGTGCTGGTAAAGGTTGATAGTCACTGTTGTCCATGTCAGAACAAGCCAAAGTGCTTGTACCATCCGTTGATGCAAACGAAACATTCTGCCATTTTTTGGATTTACCGTAAGTATTTTTATATCTTCCGGTCTGGTCCTGATTGGCTACTTTCTTAAAGGCCATACTGGAATCAGTCTCGAATGTCCTGCGGCAATTTGTTAATTTTTCTTGTATCAGACGTTTCTTCTATTCTTCCATTCAGACAACAGAATAACTGTTCGAAACGGAAAACATCTAACTGTTCAGATACTACACCGCAAGCAGTCGCAATATCTTCCTTCACCTTACATCGCTTTCCACCAAAAGCAACCATCCCCTTACACATCTATGCGATGCAGAGATCCACCTTGTTTTAAACACCTGGGTCAGAGATATCAAAAGCTGTTGTGGTTTTTTTTTTTTTTTTTTTTTTTTTTAACAAATCTCAAGCCCCGAGGAGTTATATCAATATCAAGATATCTCTGTAAATCCAATACAGACTGGTGCATGCCAACCTGACAACAGCAAAGATAATTGCAGCCTTAGTCTTGGGTACAACTCTCAGAAAATGGACAGTTCAACCTTTTCACAGAGGACTTGGGTATCACTGCACAGGAAAGGGATACCCAATACTGCTCACGGGTCTAAAAGAACCCATGGTGGGCAGCCTAAACCGTCCCAAAAGAGTCCGCCAGTAGCAGGGGAAGCCACTAGTCGAGGTACACATCCAGGACCCCCCCCAGGCTACCAGACCCACATGCTAGTCTCCAAGCCTGACTCCATGAAACTGCATGCATACAAGGTATTGCATTTATTTATTATTTCCAGAACCTGCCCTTGCCATGACCCCAACTAGTCTTCCCTTCCCTTTACGTACCATCAAAAGGACCATACTTAGCACCTCATTACACCTCTCTCTCCAATGTGTCTAATATGCATTCGCATAATTTTATACAAACAAAAAAGTTTTATTGTTGACCTATTGAACTATATCAATGTAAAATTATGTTACTTAGCTTCTTTTTAATGCAACTTTAACTTTATGCATGTAATCCAACATATGTGAATCTTTTTGCCATAACTGCTATTATAGCTACATTGTTTAAATTTTTACTCGTTTAAAAATGTAGTGCTGGAGCTTTTCACCTCGGGTCTCCACTGAAAATGGGCCACAAGCCCAGTTGGACAAACCCAGTTGACAAATGTCAATACATAAATAAATGTAGCACATAAATGTCCACTGAGGCAAAGTGAGAAAGTCAGTAAGAGTGAATGACAGAATGCCAGCAGTAAGTTATCTGGAGACAACAAGGGTACCAAACTACCACACAGCAGGTTATATTCCATCTTAGTAGATGGGAAATAGGCCAGTGATAAGAAAGAGGCAGCCTCTGACCTAACCATTGTGAAGCATGCAATGGCTAAAGAGGAGCACTACTTGCTTGGACAGTCTACTCCAGTAGGAGATTTAGGACAGACCCCATTCCAAATACCTTTGGCTAGGGTTCACCTCGACTGGGAGGAGTTGAAAAGGAAGCAAGCAAGTAGATGTATTTGACAATATCCCTGCAGATGTCCTGATAGGGAATGACTTAAATAATGCAGTACCTCGTATGCATGCAGTTACATGGAGTCAGGCTTGGAGACTAGCACTGTGGGTCTGGTAGCCTGGGGGAGGGGGGAACCCAGACAGACAGCACACTTGAAGCCAGGAATGGTATGGTAGTTACTTCAAGGAGGTAGCTACCCTGTAGCAGTGAGTCTGAAGGTGAGCCACAGCTACTGATGTTCCCTTGGACAGAGTGACTGCAAGGGCAGAGGTGAGTAGTAGTACACAGGCTGACAGCGCAGCCACAGAATACCAGCTTTCCTGTGGAAGGGAAGCTGGGAAGGGTTGCAAACAGAGTTGAAACAGACTCAGCTCTCAGACTCTATTTTACAAGGCCTTTGGGAGGTAGCCAGTGAAAAACCTGATTGTCAAGGAAAAGGGTAATCTATATTACTGAGACAAATGGTTACTGTACAGAGTGGACCCTGAGGGAGGTCTAGAGAGTGAGAATACAGCAGTTGGTATGCCCAGAGTTTACAGTCTGGCACTTCGACCCACAGTCTAGGACTTTCCCTTTGCAAGTCATATGGGCATAAAGCGTAAAAAGAGACATACTACGGAGAACTTTTATTGGTCTGGGATTTTCAGAGATTTAACAGGGTACTGTAGGACTTTTGGGCAGTGCAAAAGGTAGGCAAGGCAGGAAACAAGGTGAAAGTTCCTTTGATGCCTTTGCCTGTGATTGAGGCGGAAGTTTCAGAGGGTAGCTATGGATATTGTGGGGCCTCTGAGTACCCCATGTTCCACAGTGAAGTACATCCTAGTGATAGATTATGCTACCAGATACTGAGGCGGAGGACCTGTCCGCCCCCGAGGCGGAGGACCTGTCCGCCCCCGAGGCGGAGGACCTGTCCGCCCCCGAGGCGGAGGACCTGTCCGCCCCCGAGGCGGAGGACCTGTCCGCCCAGCGGAGGACCTATCCGCCCAGCGGAGGACCTGTCCGCCCAGCGGAGGACCTGTCCGCCCAGCGGAGGACCTATCCGCCCCAGCGGAGGACCTGTCCGCCCCCGCGGCGGAGGACCTGTCCGCCCCCGCGGCGGAGGACCTGTCCGCCCCCGCGGCGGAGGACCTGTCCGCCCCCGCGGCGGAGGACCTGTCCGCCCCCGAGGCGGAGGACCTGTCCGCCCCCGAGGCGGAAAAGGTGGCAAATGCTTTGTTAGAGGTTTTCAGCAGGGTAGGGTTCCCAAAAGAAATACAGACTAACAGAGGTGCCAAATTCATCTCAGACATGCTGGTTTGTCTGTGGAAGCACTGTGGGGTAAAGCACTTAGACCACCACCTACCATCACCAGACTAATGTTCTGGTACAGAGGTTAAACTCTGCACTAAAGATCAAGCTATGGGCATTTGTAGAACGGTTTAAGAGGGAGCGGGACAAATATTTGCCCATCTGTTTGCTGACAGAGGTGCCTCAGGAATCTACAAGTTTTTCACCCTTTGAGTTACTGTAGGTTACTGGTGGGTGCGGGGACCCATAGATTTGATTTGTGATGAGCGGGACGGTGACTGCAAGTCGCTCAAGGAGTCTGTTGTGGCATATGTCCTAAACCTCAGGACAAGGGTTAGCGAACTCATGGGCTTGGCCCAGGAGAACCTGGCAAAAGCCCAACAACAGGGAAAAGGTCTGGTATGTCAGGAACACTCGAGCTAGAAAGTATGCTGTGGGGCAGCAGGTAACTGGTCTCATTCCTGTCAAGACACAACAAGCTGCAGGCAGCCTGGGAGGGACCCTTCTAAGTGGTAAGGAAGAGCAGTGATGTTAACTACATTGCAGAACTACTAGGCAGGAGGCAGTGGCAAAAACTGTACCATATGAACATGATAAAACCTTACCATGATAGGGAGGCCCTTGTGCTAAGTATTTGCAGTGGATGACAGGAGTAGTCTGAGGGGGGGATCTGGTGAATGATTATCTCAGTGAGGCTCGGACTGACACCTTAGTGGAAGGGGTAGCAATGTCCCAAGCAGCTATCCCCTATCCAGGTTACAGAAATCCGAGCAGTATTACAGGAATTTGGGGGCATATTCACTGCAAAACGAAGGTGCAGCACCATGTACAAACAGGACCCTAAAGGCCTATTAAGCAGGCCCCTTTATAGGGTTGCCTAAGAGAGTCAGACTCTGAGGAAGGAAATACAGGTAATGCAGGAACTAGGGGTAATCCAAGAGTCCAGCAATCCCTGGGCCTCCACAGTGGTGCTTGTGACACCCCAACACTGGCCCAGTAATCAAGATGCCTTAACACTCACCACTGACAACAGTGGGGGACATATAAACTGGGAGGATGACAAGTACACACAGTAATGTGCAATTTCCCTTAAGAGCACACAGAGACCACAGTTAATCTGGGGCTTGATTCTCCTCCTTTCTCCATATTCCCAACAAGTCTCCCCACTTGCACAGCTATAGAGTGGAGAACTCAGCCAAGTGACCAAACTAAGACCTCCAGCACCCTCTTTGCCCAAACAGTGCTTTGTGCCCCTACCCAAGTAGCTGACACACACCAAAGTCAATTTATACACACATACTTGAGAAAGCTGGCACAAGTTTACTAGCTATGAACTCCTTCGGCTCAGACTATAAAGCAGTTCCGACTGCTACCAGACACTCCTTATCGGCTACTTTAAGGCGCTTAACAAAAAGGGTGTCCAATCTTACTGTGTAATGTTACTATTAATCCAAATGGTAGTTTGATCCAGTGGCCTGTACAGCGTCACCAAATAAATATGCAAGTACTCTAAGTGCTTAAATATCTCTAAACAGACCAGCCAGTATTGAAAGGTTTAAATATAGTTAAACAATAAAAGAACAAGACAATACTTAGTAATCAGTTACATCAGAGTTCAAAATCACATGAAATATTTAAAACATTGTAGGACAGTCTAATAAACACCTAAGCTATACTTCACTATATTCCTACCTGAATCTAAAAGAGTTACTAAGCCCTAAAAACTTACTTGCAGAACAGGCAGGCAGAAGAGGTGGGTGGATGTTTCTAAGTCAAAGACAAGATACAAAACACACAGTTTCTCTCATTGAGTTCTTAAATTAATATCAAATACTACTGCTGATTTAGCTTAGATAACATTACTTTTTGTCACCTGACTTTAGTTCCCAAGCTAAACCCGCCCGTGTCAGAAACTACCAACATTTAGAACCTCTCTGTGAAAACACACAAGCAAGGACCTTCTTAGGTCAAATGGTAGAAGTCATAAAATAATTTGCATTCCTCTACATGTAAAGACAAAAAAAAAAAAGACTTCTAGCTCTAGACATCATGTCTGATACTGCACTGAAACAGAGAGAGAACATATTTTATGGCCCAGCTATAAAGTAACTTAACCAACTATTCTTAAGTTTTGCAAGTTAATCTTCTATGTTCCAACAGGGTACACTGTGGATACATCTTTGAAGCTCAGTACTGTACAAACCCTGTTCAACACATACTTTTGCACCAGCAGTTTGGTACACACAATATACAGTTCTAATATAGTGGTAATACAAGCAAATATGCTGGTATTCACAAATGACATAACTATTTACAAAATTCCAGATAGCCGTGCTGGCAGTGTCCCCTTCTGTGACACGTCTGTATAAATTATATTAATATTCACAAATTATGTATAATTTACAAAATTCCACCTAGTTGGGATGGCAGTATCTCCCTTTGTCACAGTGCTGGTACCAAAGAAGGATGTCAGCACCAGGTTCTGTGAGGACTACAGGAAATTAAATAGTCACACAGTCATATGCCTACCTCATGTCTAGGACAGATGAAGCCCTAGAGCAGTTGGTTGGGGCTAAATATCTAACCACTACTGATCTTACCAAGGGTTACTGGCAGGTGCCCTTGACTCTCAACTCTAGATTGTGACTGCTTTTGGCATATATGAGTTCACGAAGATGCCCTTTGGGATGAAAAATGCCCCATCGACTTTCCAGAGGCTGGTAGATCATATCCTAGTCAGGAGAAGATTTTTCCCTTGGTTACCTGGAAGATACTGCCATCTAGAGCCATTCCTGGTAATAGCACCTTCATGCATGTCAGGGAGGTGATGGGCAGACTACAGAGGGCAGGGTTGACCATTAAGCCCAGTAAGTGTCAAGTGGGTATGGCAGAGGTCTCCTACCTGGCATGTAGAATGGGGAATGGTAAGTTCAAGCCAGAACCTGCCAAAGTGGAAGCCATTTAGGCATGACCTGCCCCTGTTGCCAAAAAGCAGGTGAGGGGATTCTTACGGACAGCAGGCTACTACAGACAGTTTGTCCCCAATTATAGTACCATAGCTGCTCCCCTCACAGACCTGAAGAGGAAAAACAGGCCAGAAAAGCTAGTATGGACCCCAGCATGTGAGCAGACATTCCAGAAGCTTAAATGAGCTTTGGGAGGAGCCCGTGTAACAGCCAGTCCATATTACAGCAAAGAATTTGTTGTGCAGGTGGATGCTTCAAACCATAGGGTGGGGGCTGTACTCAGCCAGGTTTCCTCAGAGAGAGAAGAGCATCCAGTGGTATGTTCTCAGTCAAAGGCTCCAACCCAGGGAAGAATGCTATGCAGATGTAGAAAAGGAATGTCTAGCCAAAGTGTGGGCACTGCAAAAACTGCAGCCTTATCTGTATTTAAGGAAATTCAATGTAGTTGCAGACCAAAAAAAAAAGTGTCATCCCCCATGGGAAAAATCCAGTTCCCATTAACTACCACATTGGTGGTAGTCCACTGAACACAGGAGTTATAAGAGATCTGGGAACAAAGGCTGACAGCAACCTCTCTTTTGACCACCACACTGCCACTGTGGTCAGAAAGTCCTTCTATATGGCACATCTCATTACTAAGGGTTTTGCATCCAGGAAGAAAAAGGTCATTGCCCTCCCTCTACTCTTCCCTCATTAGGCCAGAGTACAATGCCCAATTTGGCATGTACCTCACTAGACATCTGCAACAGCTGGAGAGGCCGCAAAAGTACCTCACAAAGAGAATCCTAGGCCTTAAACACGTGTCCCATATGGACAAACTAAAATAACTCCAACTATTCTCGATCTCATATTGTCTACTTAAGAGGCATTCTCTGTTTGACTTATAAAGCCATGTCTGACCCAGCTCGGTTAGAAACGCTACATCTAAAGAAATCCCGATCGCTCGCACCACACGCTCCAGACACCTCAACCTCATTACCACAATCAACAGAACGTGCTGGAGGGACAGGTTCATAACCCAGAGACTGCCCATGCTATGGAATAGACTTCCTATACATGTCAAACAGAGCACCTCACTAGCCCTCTTAAAGAGAAATCTTGAGTGGATGGGAAATGGAAAACTCACCCCGGGGATCACGCCAGTGGCTCTACTCGACAGAAGCACTGAAAACTAAGGTTGGGTGACACGATGCCAAGGTAATCCTATGGGCTAGGCTTGTAAAGGCTTCAGGGCCATTAATCTAGTACACACCTAGGAACAATCCCTTAACATGGTTACATAGAGTCAACCAGCAAAACCCCAAGTTACAAACGTGGAGCCTAGGGTTGCAGGCATATATGACAGTGCAGTACCACAGTGGGGTTATCAATGCCAATGCAGATGGGCACTCAAGGCAGGGAATGGGGTAAGGTATTCCCAGATAGGAGCATCTCTCTCAAACAGCGTTTCTCAAGGGTCACTTGAAAAACTAGTTCAAGACTTCAGGGGGGGGGGGGTCACGAAAGGAGATACTCCCAAGCCAGCTATATGGAGTTTTGTAAATAATTATGTCATCTGTGAATATCAGCATGATTCGTATGCTTGTGTTACAAATGTATTAGAATTGTATGTCATATAAGACAGTTTGTACAGACATGTGCTGAAGAGCTATTTTTCAAAGCACTGTTTAAAAATAGATCCACAGCATGCCCTGCTGGAAAGGAACAAAAATGTACATACACTACTGTAACTGTGACTGTATATATTTTAACAGTGGAAACTGGAATAAGAAGTAAACTTCAGAAAAATAGCTGAAATTAAATTACTTTATGGCAGCAATGAGAATGAGACACGATGTCTAAAACTAGGGAACTTTCTGGATTGCCTTGTGTTTTATTGTTTTATGACTTCCAGCATGCACCAAGATTTGAGGAAAAGCCCTTGTGTATGTATTTTCACAGGTAGACGCTAAATGCTACCAGCTGCATCAAGAGTTGTTTTTCACCTGGGATAGTCAGTTGACAAGAAATAATGTCATTCTGCAAGCTATCCCAGCAGTAATATTTGAGATATTAATTTGGGAAGTCTTAGTGAGAGTATTCTGTATTTGTCACTGACCTGACAACATGAAGATCCACTCACCACAACTGCCTTGCTTGCTCTGAAGTTATTAGGGGTGTAGTAATTCTCTTAGATACAGTCAGGAATGTAGCAAAGCTTAGCTTAGATGTTTTTCTTTGAGACTGCCCTACAATATGGTTTTAAATATTTCCTGTGATTTTGAACTCTGTTACTGTAAAAGTACATTACAATTGTCTTGTTCTTTTATTATTTATTATTAGACATATTTAAACCTTTCATTGTGGCTGCTCTGTGTAGACATATTTAAGCTCCGAAAGTACTTGCATATTTATTTGGTGACATTGTGTAGGCCACTCCTAATAGCCCTGCTACAGCCTTCATTTCTTTCAGCCTAATATGTTCCTTCAGGAAGTGAGGTTACCATTTCTCCTGCACTTGGTATAATCCTATCCATAACCCTCATGCCTCATCTGAGGAATGAGTGTGAACTGTTGAACAGGAGGAGGAGGTGGTGTGAATGGCAGTCCTGGGTAGAGGATGGCCTGTCCCTTCCAGCAATTAGCTTTTTCAGACAAAGAGGGGAATAAGGGTGTTGAAGGGGTGACAATACTGGGACCACACAAACTTCAGGTACCATTGGACTTTCTTAATGTGAAGTCTAGCCAATAGAGCATAGGGGCCGTGGCTGCCATTAATTCCAAAGTCCTTAACACCTCCCTTGCTGAGCAACGGGTTGCAGGGGACAGCTTCTAGAAATAACTGGACAGACTGAGAACTTTCTCCTGGGGAAGGAAATCATGCATTTTCTGTGTCCAGTCTGCAGCCCAGAAACATCAAGTCCTCTGTATGAACTGTGTAACTTTTTGTAGCTTACAGTAAAACCCAAACTGGCTGGAAGATGGAGGGTAAAGTGACAATGCTGAAGAAGAAATTCTGGAGAGAGCTTGCATAGGACAGTCCAGGCAGGGGAAAATTTCTTTCCTTGAATATGACAAAGCTACTTACTTGGAGCTAGGCACTTTGTGAAGACTCCTGGAGCTGTGGAAAAACCAAAAGGCATAGCAGTAAACTGAAAATAAGTGGAGCAAGAGAAAAACCTGAGGAATCTCCTGCAAGAACAATGAATGGGTAAGTGTACACAGGCACCCTTCCGATTTAATGACATTAAAAAAGCCTGTGGGAGGATGAAAGGTAGAGGAGTATGAACAGAGCATTAATACCTTTAAGTTTTAGGATAGACCGGTCTAAGATGGATCTCTATTACCCTTTTCTTGGGATTAGCAAAATCCTGGAGTAAAACCCTTTTCCAATGAAGCTCTTTGGGACTTACTCAAAGGTGCCCTGATTCAAAAAGTCTTGAATAATTAGGGTCATAAAGGGTATTTGTTTCTTGACGAGGTAGTGGCATGCTTTCATAGGGGGATTTCTTCCCCCAACACGTGGCATAGTAGTCTCTGATGATGGAGAACACCCACTTGCTTGTGGTAATAGCTTCCTATCTGGCAAGGGAGAGCAGGGAGGGGGATGCTACAGAGCTAGTCAGTTTTATTTTTCCAAAGAAGGCCTCACAGCTGAAGTTCCCTATAGGTTTTTTCAGTACATCTTTTTCTAGGGGTTTTGTTTCTGGACTGTCCTAGGATCCCTTCTAATGAAAAAGGTAGATTTAGATGGATAGTTCTTATGTCGTCTAGGAATTGAGGAGAGTAGAATCTGTCTTCAGTCTTTCATGGTCTTTCCTTAACTAATTAATTCAAACCACCCATCGGGTCAAGTGGGTCTCTGTCCCCCATAACAAACAGTGGAAACTTCAAACATCTCTCTTGTACACTGAGCACCCACAGACTGTCTTGTAACTAGCAAGACTAAAACCGAATGTAGGTGCTTAACTTCCAAGTGTCTAGACAGTAAAATACCTTAACTGCACTAACTTAAACAAATGTTAGTACATTCAGCTGTATAGCTCCTTAATCAAACCACTGTACTGACAAGTACATCACCAAGAAGCAACAGTTGCATAACTCTCTCCAGTAAATATCCTCATCTACAGCTTATTTTCTTTAGTGAAACACTTAAATCTGTAAGCTAGCATTCTGTTACCTCTCTTGTTGCATCTGTAACTAACCCCAGCTTTAATTTTATATCATTTTAAGAATTTCAGGGTAAAATTAGATCATGTCTACACTTGCCTTAATTTAACAGTATAATGTACAGTAGAGTGACTGTGCAAGGTCACTGAGTGGTTTCTACCAGCTGACTTGATCTGGGCTTGCCCGCTACACTTGGGCTTCACTCTTTTCCCCTGCCCCCAATTCCTAACCACCCCACTATCTGACAATTTATAGAACAAGACCACACCACCCACCTCCCACTCACCACCTCAACCAATCCCAAAACACAATTGCATATATTAATAAGCTCCCACCCTCCACCCACCAAGGCCTCCTACCATACCCCATACTACCATCACCAACTGAACCACTGCCCACAAACCCTCTAGTAACTGTGTTTACCTGTCATCTATTACTACTAGTTACCCTTTACACAATTACCTGCTACCATAATGCTCACATAATTTCACCCCAGCCCAACCCTAACTTCCACCTACCAGCCACATAGTAAGCACTCCCTTATCCTGCATCCAACCTCATTTACTTAACTACTCTACCACTGTGCTATACAAAGTCAAATATATTAATTCCACCATACCTTCCACCAAACCCAACAGAGTAACTAAAATTCTACTCGAAATTCACTCCATTCCTGTAAGCACAGCTCCAAATATGTGGTGATAAGCAAAGCCGGCTTTAGGCACCAGCGAACCCTGCGGTCGCTGGGGGCCCCCTATTTCTGGAGGGCCCCCAACCACAGCAAGTTGTCTTACCTTACATTTTGTAACATGTCTGTCAAACCAACAGCTAGTACAGCAATTTTGTGTAGTTAAACAAGAATGGGTAGCAATTTAGATCCCCTTTAAAATTCAAAGATATTTTCGGTTAAAGTTAGTGTTTTGTCAAGCAAAAGGCTTCACAATTCCATTAAATATTTTACCCCTGACATAGTACCCCTTACTTAAACTCTACTAGTGGACACGGACTCCACTAAAATGAATAACATAGCCAACATTAGGTACTTGCAATACTTGTGACTGCAAGGGGGGCCCATTAATAATCCTTGACTGCATGTGGGGGCCCCACAAAAGTCGATGCTGGTTGGGGAAAAAAGTATTAATTTCCTGATCATGCTCTTTAATGTGAACAGACCTAAAAATGACCCTGTTAGGATAAAGGTGATCATGAATATAAAAGCAGGGGAAGCACTAGAGAGTTCAGCAGTCCAGAGTGACTGATATCAGTGCAAACCTTGGATTTTTAGAAAAGATGATGCCTCTGATCTTCAGGGATGTTTTTTTTTCTTTCAGGGAATTTTATAAATACTGAAAGAACACCAGCTACTAAAACTTTCAAATTCTTCGCAAAAGAATTCAGTGCATTGTTTGTAATAGCAGAACAAAGGTTCAAAATCATCAAGTTCTAAATATTACTTTAAATTAAAAAGTTAGTAGTATGACACCTTTTGCATTAGCCTTCATTTTTTGGACAGTAAGTAAAAAACTCTGATGTCTGGATTTATTGACTGTCTATAATCCTGAATGATTTACAAGCAAATCAGACTTTTTACAAAGGCTAGATAAAAACTATGAGAAAAGTCAGGGAAAGTAAATAAAAGTGACTTACCCTGCTGCTGTTTGATGACTGCTAAATGGCAGTCACTGATCATGCTGTGCCAGTACCAGTGCTGCATAGTGTATTGGTATTTGCTGAAGTAAGTACAAAACTGGTATTGCTATGTTTGTGTGTGTGTGTGTGTGTGTGTGTGTGTGTGTGTGTGTGTGTGTGTGTGTGTAAAAATATTAGTGATTTTTATCTGTGGCATACCCAATAATGCCACACAAACATTATTCTTCTGGGTATGAGTAAAAAAATGTACCTAACAAGTAATTATATTAAAAAATGTAGCTGACAAGTAATTATATTTCAAAAGTAATTAATAAAATATATCACAGAACATTCAGACATTTAGATCTTCTAAGAGTCTGGGGGCCACATTCCCCACACTGCATATTTTGATAAATGGGGCTCCCTTAATCATCCTTGACTGTGGAGGCCCCACAAAAGCTGTTGCTGGTTGGGGAAAATGAGGAGGGAAAAATGTATTAATTTTCTGATTACGCTCTTTAACCTAAACAGGGGTGTGATATGAACCTGTTAGGATAAAGCTGATAATGGCTTCTGCTCTCAGTCGCTCCCATTATAAAACCAGCCCTGCTCAAATGTACATGTGTGTGTGCGTCGGGGGGGGGGGGGGGTTATTACTTCTTTGTCATCATAGTCAAACTTTAGATGTGTGCACATGTTTGTGTTTGGGTTGATGACAGTGTGGTCATTGTTTCTTTTATCCTTCTCACAGACTTCAGAGGTGTACAAAGAAGGCTACTATAGTTTGCATAACAATCACACTTCAGATATGTATGCAGGTAGCTGCCTTTGACAGTTTGGGTTGAGGAATGAGGAGGCACCTATGTATATGTATGTTAGCAGTAATTTGAAATACATGGCTGTAGAAATTTGAACCTCTGCTTTCATCCCAGTCTAACACCAGGGGGATGCATTAGGCAGTCTTTTGGGGGGGTCAGGGAGGCAGGCAGTTCTAAGATAAGACCTGTATATCCATGTAACTACTGGCTTGTTAGTTTATTGTGAGTTACTGTTTTGTCATCTTGGAACATAAGCCTTTGGTACAACTTGTATCTTCAGGGAAAGAAAAAAAAGACTGAAATTATTTGCTTACTAGTGATTTTGTTTTGGCCACCACTGGTTGGGAAAATGCTCTAAATGTATTTCAGAATATGCATACCCAATGCTTCTGGGGGCTCTGGCTTAACTGAGTTATTTCTTACATGGTTATTACTGTGCTTACTTGGTCAGGAAAGTTGTGTTGAAAGGATGCAAGGAAAATTAAAGCTGAACAGCAACAATTTCTTTCCTTAATCAAAATTTCTGTTCAAGCCATCATTGGATGAAAAGACTGTGTAAAAAGAAACAAAACTTTAAAATGCACTTCAGAGCCTATAGGAAGTCATGGCTTCTCAAAAAAGCTGAAGAGTAAAGCAAAATGTGAGAAAATGAAGAAAAATTAATGTGCATTGCACAGGGAGCCCAAGACTGGGGGAAAACCGGGGAAGACCAGTGTGTGTGTGTGCTATGGGGCTAAAACAGTAGGCCTAGGGCACCATTTCACAAAGTCCAGACCTGTACATACATTTGCTGCAATGTACTGTTAGTGCAACTAAATGCCAGTAACTTTAAATGTCCATTTTTGAGGTAAGACAACATTGTGTGGTACACAGGCCTGTTGTAATATAAGAGTATTGTAACTACAGGTCAGTCTGTGTGTACTGCTCTTAAAAGTTTGCAGAATGAATTAAAAGGTTGTTTAGGATGGCAATCAGTGACAGGGTGATGCATAGATTGAAAGTGCCTAGGGGGCCCCCAACTTGACATCTGTTGGGGGTCCCCAAAATGCTAACACCGGCCCTGGTGATATACACCCCAACCCAGGCCCCACAACTGATACCAACCTCACTAGTCCAAACATCCAACATGCATTTAACTGTAAAAAGCCCTGTGACCTACTTATACTTGGTATGAACACTGGAAGTATCTTTAACAAAACTGATGAGCTACACGCCACACACTCCGCTTACAATCCAGACATTACACTTGTTAGAGACATGGCTCAAACCCCAAATTAAGGACAGTGAGATACTTCCACCAGGTTATAATATAATCAGGGCTGACAGAAGTATCAAAAAAGGTGGAGGAGTCTGCAAACTGTACGAGGCTGTCTTCAAGGTAGACCTTCTACATAAAGAAATCCCAACATTTAACAATGTGGAAAGTCTATTCACCAAAATTCAAATCTATCAACAGAAGCAATTAAACCTAGTGGGTATTTACATACCCCTAGGTGACAACATACCTACCATCGAGTCTACACTAAATTACACATCCACAAACCTTCCACAGGAGAGAGTCCTCCCTAGGGGAATTTAACATTGACTGGACATCCAACAACACAACTATTCCCTCTGCTCACATCAACCTGTATTCCTATACTCAACTTAACACCCACCCGCACTGGCAAAAAAAACAAACAAGGAATCCATACTAGACTGGATCCTTACAAACAACCCATCTACTGCCCAATATAATGGTATAGTACCAAACGGCGTTGGCGACCATTTACCCACATTCATATTAAGATAGCACCTCAAAACCACTAAAACAACCACCTTACGTGAAATCCGTAATTAAAAAAATTTCATACCCAAGCATTTCATTAATGCACTAAGGTATTGCAACTGGGCTTCCCTAGCAACCTTCACACTAGACAAGGCAGTGGAGTACTTCAATTCCACCTTTTTAAACATATTAAATCAAATGGCCCCTTACGGATAATTCAAATAAAAATCAACCCAGCCCCATGGCTCTCTAAAAACACAAGAACCCTTCTCAAACTTGGGGAAAAAGCGCGGGATACATGGTATAACAATAAGACTGATCACAACAGGCAGATATTCCTTGAACTACATAATAAAGCAAAAAACCAGAAAGCAGGATAAGAAAAATCACTACACAGAGCTACAAGTAAAACATACCAGTAACCCCCAAAAATTCTGGGCAGCTGTCAACCAAGTATTACAACCAGGCAAACCCACTATCCATCCCCACCAATGTCAGAGGATATCATATAGGGATAGCTACCCAATTTAACTACTTCATTTCTTCCACCCTTAACCCAGCTAGCAACAGCCAGCCTTGCGCTCTCCAGCAACCAGTCAGCACCCCAAACTCATACCCTCCATTCACTTTCAAACCATTTCTTACCAACACAATATATAAGCACTTCACTAAACTAAAACCCACCACTTTGGCAATCGACAAACTCCCTGCAGAGTACCTCAAAACTGCCACTAATGCTATAGCTTATCCCTTCTTGATACTTATCAACCGGTCTATCAACAAGAATACAATTCCAGCCCTTTGAAACCTCGTACATAATATCCTTATACAAAGGTGGTCCCTCAACCAAACTTAGCAACTACCGCCCCGTAGCAATCTTGTCCCCCTTTCAAAAATCCTTGAAAAATTTATCCATTCTCAGCTGATGACACATTTACTTACAGTCTCCTCACCAACACGGCTTTCAGCCATTCCATAGCACCACCGCAGCACTCGTATCCCTCACCAACACTGTCAATATAAGAACCAAGGAACCCTAGTGTCTGCCACCTTCCTTGATCTGTCCAAAGCATTCAATACTGTATCCCACAGCAAACTACTTACTATCTTAGCCGAACTCAACCTAAACCCCTCATTGCTCTGGTTTCATGACTACCTATCCAACCGCCAGCAAGCGGTGAAGTGGCATAACGCCCCCCCCTTTCTCCCAGTAACAGTATATGTACCACAAGGATCCATACTGGGAACCCTACTATTTAATGTCTTTACAAACACCCTCCACACCGCCACCCAGCAAAATACAATAGTCCAATATCCAGATTATACTACACTGATCTGCTCAGGCCCCACACCCCAAACACTCCAGACTAAAACACAAGAAGCCTTCTCTAATATCAAAAACTGGTTAAAAAACTCACAACTAATACTTATCCCCAAAAAGACTCAACTTATGCTTTTCAACCCTACCAAAATTATTGACTCTTCTGCTCTTTTCTCTATCAGTTCTGTCAACAACACCCAAATCTCCCCAGTATCACAAGCTAAATTTCTTGGTGTAATACTTGACCAAAACCAAAAGTTTCACAAACATACAACACAAACCATATCCAAAGTCCACAAAAAACTTGGAACCATATACCGCTGCAAAAAATATAACCAAAAACACCAAAATTACTATATCCAGAACTCACCCTCTCTCTACATTGCTTTATGCTCCCCCTGTATTAACAAACCTTAAGACAGGCTTACACAAATTGTCCATGTGCTATAATAAAATAGCTAGATTTGCAACCACCTCTAATTTCTGCTCCCACTGCTGTCACTCACTATAACAATTAGGTTGGCTAGAACTCCCCCACTTACTAAACTATAACCAACTCACCATGGCTCATTTACTGTACCACCCAAACAAGATTCCTGATCTCTCAGGCTTACTCAACTTTCACAATTCTGCTCGCCAACTAAGATCCACAAACAAAGCCCTTCTTGAAGTATCTGAGTGTAGAGAGAGTGCTGGTGAAGCCTTCACCTACACAGTTGCTAAAATCTGGAATTCTCTTCCACCACATATGAGATTGCAAAACAGAAGTCCCATCTTTAAAACCCAATTAAAAGCCCAGCTCAATCTCATCTGGCAATGTACCTGTACTGACCATGGCTAGCCCTACCACCACCATTCAGATAAATTTTCCTCTGGCACTACTCAAAGGTCAAACGCACTGAAAAAAAAACTACCATAATGAATTTTTAAATGTATTTATACAACTGTGTATATTACTTAACTTTCTTACTCAAATACATATTTTCTGTTTCACTACTGTACACTACATATTGTACAATTCTGTAACTTCTCATCATACTATGCTATGATGTATTATTGTTTGCTTTATTAATTTGTACTCATCTCTGACTTTTGTACTTTTATCATACATGTGGAGCTTTTGTATTTTTTATGATCATGTATGTGGAGCTTTTCTTCCTGGGTGTCTGCTGAAAATGGGCACCTGACTGCCCAGTCAGAACAACCCGGTAACCAAATATAAAATAAATTTACTTGGTCTTGGAGAGTTTTAACAGACTGGTCGCCAGAGGGCCAAACAGAAGTGTTTTCAACTAACAGACAGTCTAGAATTTTAGATCTGAAATCCTTGGGTATATGCCTGGATTCACAGTCAGCCTATCTGCGAATAACAGACCCAGTAGCAGTTCCCCTAGAGGAAGCATCCACAGCATCACAACTGCACTTAATCCTGTGTCTGGGATTCTGAGTAACTTGTGAATGTAAGCTCTGCATTTGAGGCTTAGAGTTTGCTGCAGAAGGGCTCAGAATAGTCAATGGTGAAAGTAAACTCATTTAGAACTACACATGTAGCCTAAATGAAATTTTGTGCATCAGCTCAATTCTTGAGATTAAAAAGGAAAGAGAAACATATACAAATAGAATAAACATAACAAATACAATACTACTCCCAGTACACAAAAGAAAGAGCAGACACATTTACCAACACTCGTATATGAAAAAAATACCCTCCCCTGAGTTAAATTAACTATCATATTTAAAGTAATACAAAACACACTAGACTGAAATTCCCAAGTTATTGTCTAATATTGCACTCAAGTGAGTTTAATACTGGACTTTGGATACAGTAAATAAATATTGCACTTGGAATGTATGCAAGTATATTTTGCACAAATAAATAAAAACTGACTTGTGTTGTCCAGACCCCTGGAACTAGTGCAGAGTTCTGAAGTCCAATCATTCTAGGCTAGAAACTGTTACTGAATCTTGCAGTCCTGCAGCAGATGCTAGGATATCTCCTGCCCAATACCAGATGCTTAAAAACAGTCCACGTGCAAGATGGGTGTTGTCCTGTATTTTGGTGGCCTTTCAAATGCTTTTTGCAGAATAAAGATGTTGTATTGATGGAAGACTGGAACCGGTTAACTTCTCTGCAACCCTCACCACTCTTTGTAGTGACTTCCTTTCTGTAACTGTGCAGCTTCCAAACCACACTGTGAAGCTGCAGGTGAGGATGCTCTCTACTGCACCTCTATAGAAGGTGGAGAGAATATGGGGAAGCAGCTTAGCTTTTTTTCAGTCTTCTTAAAAAGTGGAGGCGTTGGTGCGCTTTCTTGACCAGTTGGCTGGTGACTCCCGACCACAAAAGATCCTCCGATATATGATGTGTGCACATCCATATTAGAACAAAGGAATGCAGGGCATAGAACAAATATTTTGCCATTTGAGTCTAAAAATTAATGGTCCTAAAAAGGTAAGGGTGGCAGAGGTGTAAGCCTTCTTACTTTATCTATCCAAAACCCTACTATTTTTGTCAGAAGGTAGGGCCATTTGCAATGGGTAGAAGCTTAGAGGGCTTATCTAAAGACAAATATTGCAGAAGGGTCTGCCATGGGTTCTTGTATAAATATTTAAGATCATCCGGCACTTAGTAACATCCATCTTGTCTCTCAAGAGCTGGTGGTTGAAAATCAGATGCAGAGGAGGTGGACTGACAGGCGTCCTGGAAAGCCTCAAGGACAGGAGGGACTGGAGAAATGGCAGGGGTGCAATACTACTTCTGATCATAGACCTGTGTGGATCACAATTCAAAATGTTTCATCATGTTCTGTACAACTTACCCAAAGGATGCTTCCTCAACAGGGGAAGCTGATGAGAAGGAGTCCTCTTCGTCAGAAGAGATTTGCCCTGTGAAATGTAGCAGAGACGAACTAGAGTCATAGTCCTGTTTCTCATCACAAGATGAAGCAACCAAGGTAGGTTTTGGAGGAGTAGCCTGTGGTTTTGAAGACCCAAAGGAAGAAGATTTCAAAGACATAATAGCTTTGAGCAACCCCTATGAGAAGTCTATAGACTCCTTTTCCTCTAGCTATTGAGGAAGCGGCCCACATGCCTAGTCTTATGCTTTTTCTTTTAGGCACGACATCTACCTGGATGAGATACTGAGGTTTAGAACCCTGTCAACTTCTACTAGAAAGTCTGGGATCTCTTCACTAACGAAAATTTGAGGGACACCATGCGGTCCTTCAGAAATGAAGGGACACGGTTTCTCATGTGTATCTGCAGGCTGCAAGGCCTCAGGAGCCATACCAGCCCCCGACAGGGTCATGGTAGCAAGCAACTGAAGTAGCCGGACGTTCTGCAACCTCAGTGGGTACCGTCAGAGTAAAAAAAGTACAGTTTTGTACCTACCATAAATGTAGATGTCCGAGAGGAATGCATCTGCAGTCTTTACAAATGGGTTGTCCTGTCGTCAGGCAGCCCTTCGGTCGGCCGGATTCCAAAGTCTGGGTCTGGCTTTGGCTGGTGTCGCACTTCACCCGACGTCATTGCGGCAGTTATTCGGGTATAAAGGCATCAGCCGACGCCATTTTCCTCAGTGTTTCTTGCCCCAGATGCCAGGTGCCCTCTTGGATGGCTAAATTTGGATAAATGCCAAAGTTTCCAAATAGTAGAGAGCAAACACATAAAATAAGCATGTATGTACATATATACAAACAAATACACCATAATAGATCCCCAAGCTAGCTGTAGATTGGCAAATACCCTAGGAGTACCTCAGAGGGAAGGAGGGTGGGTAATCCTGACTGCAGATGCATTCCTCTCGGACATCTACATTTATGGTAGGTACAAAACTGTACTATGTCCTTCAAGGATGCATCTGCAGTCTTTACAAATGGGTAGAGTACCATAGCTAAACTAGGGGAGGAGGAAAGGAGAAGAAATTATGGTGTAGTTAGGATCCCTTGTAAAACAGCAGTGGCAAACCCTGCTCGGGATCTAGAGTATAAAGGTAAGTTATAATGCTTGGCAAATGTATGCACGGAGGTCCAAGTAGCAGCCTCTATAATGTCCTTGGTAGCCACTCCTCTTAAGAAAGCTGTGGTAGTGGCTGTAGCCCTTGTAGAATTAGGCCTTATGTTCTGTGGAGTTTGTTTTCCATGGTAGGAGTAACAGAATCTGATGCAATTTCCTATCCACTTGGAGATTGTCTGTTTTGAAATTGCTTTTCCTTCCCTTCCTGTTGCATATGCTACCAGAAGCTGGTCAGTTTTTCTATTGCCCTTGGTTCTGTCCAGGTAGTAGCGTAACTGTCTATGTACATCCAAAGTATGCAGCAGTCTTTCCCCCCTGTTCTGTGGATTGGGGAAGAATGTAGGTAGGTGGATAGCCTGGTTTAAAGATACTCTGGATACCACCTTAGGCATAAATGTAGGATTTGTTCTCATGGACACTCTGTCTTGATGGAAGATTAGGAAGGGTTGTACTGCCATTAAAGCCTGTAGCTCAGAAACCCTTCTTGCTGAGGTAATTGCCAGCAGGAAAGCAGTTTTCCAGGATAAGTGTTGAAGTTCTGCTGTTGCTGCTGGTTCGAAAGGGGGGGGGTGTCAATTTTTCTAGCACAAAGTTCAAGTCCCATGTTGGCAACGGTGGTTTCCTAGGAGGTTTTACATTTTTAATTCCTCTCAGAAGCTGCCTGAGTAGAGGATCTTGAGAAGACAGGGGATCGAAGCTGTATTCTGCAGAAATAGCTGATGCATGTATCTTGATGGAGGAATAGGACAGGCCTGTATGGAAAAGCTCTGCCAAATACTCCAGGATGTTGGCTATGTCTACCTTTGACACATCTTTTCCCCTTTCAGTACTCCAAATGAGAAATCTTTTCCATTTTCCTGCATAGTTCCTTCTTGTTGAAGGTCTGCGGGCCTCAAGGATAATGTCTTTAACCCTTTGGGATAAATCTGGGTTAGTTGTTCTTATGTAATGTTCCAGGCAGTCAGCTGCAGAGTTTTCAGGTTTGGATGCAGGGTGTTGTAGCCGCTCTGAGTTAACAGCAATGGGATCAGGGGTAGTGTCCACATTTGTCCCAGAGACATGCTCCTCAGTAATGGGTACCAATGTTGTCTTGGCCAGTCTGGAGCTATCAGAATGATCCTTGGACGTTCCTCTGATTTTCAATAGCACCTTGTGCATCAAAGGAAGAGGTGGGAATGCATATGTTGTCAGGCTTTTCCAACTGAACGATACAGAGTCCACCTTCCAAGCAAGTGGGTGGTACGTTCTTGTGCAGAATTTCTTGAGCTGGTGATTGAGTGGGGATGCGAATAGGTCTATCTGTGGTAGTCCCCATTTCCTTGTGATGGCCTTGAAGATGTCCGGGTGTAGCATCCATTCGTGAGCATCCGAGGTAGTTCTGCTTAATATGTCTGCTAGGATGTTTTCTTTTCCCGGTACAAAAATTGCTTGTAACTGAATGTTGTAGCTCAGAGCCATATTCCATAGGTCCAGTGCCATCCGGCATAGGGGGTATGAATGAGTGCCTCCCTGTTTGTTGATGTACCACATGACTGTGGTGTTGTCTGTCCTTATCAACTGGCCTTCTTGGAGGAATGGTCTGAAATTCTGGATTGCCAGTTTTACTGCCAGCATTTCCTTTTGATTTATGTGCAGGTGCAGCTGATCTTGAGTCCATAAGCCTTGTATGCACTTGTCCAGCATGTGGGCCCCCCAACCGAGATCTGAGGCGTCCGTTGTGATGGTTTGGCTTGGTTGAATGCTGTGGAAGGGCAAACCTGGGTTTGACTGACATGCCTGAGCCCACCATAGGAACTCTTGTTTCAAGCATGGGATTAGAGGTATTTCGGTTTCTAGGCTGTGCCTGTGTTGAGACCATAAGTTCTTCAGGTACCACTGTAGCTTTCTCATATGTAGTCTGGCATGAGGGACCATGATTATGCAGGATGCCATGAAGCCCAAGGCCTGCAGTACTTTCCTTGCTGTTAGTCGGCTCTGTTTTGTTAATGCCAAGAAGTAGAGAGGAAGTTGTTCTTGCTTTTCTGCAGTTAGGAATGCCATCTGTTTTGTTGTGTTCAATTCTGCACCTAAGAAGGTTATTCTTTGGGATGGAATCAGTCTTGATTTTTTTATATTGACTGTATATCCCAGGGCTTGCAGTAAGTAAATGACTCTTTGTAAGTCTTCTGTTAGCTTGTTTTTGTTGTCCGCTTGTATCAGGCAGTCATCCAGGTATGGATATATTTGGATTCCCTGAAGCCTGCAGTGAGCTATTACTGATGCCAGGCATTTCGTGAACACTCTGGGCAGTAGATAAGCCAAAGGGCAATGCTGAGAATTGATAATGCTCTGATCCTGCAAGAAATCTGTGGTATCTTCTGCAATTTGGTTGTATGGGGACGTGCAGGTATGCCTCCTTGAGATCTAGAGTCACCAGCCAAGACTCCTTGCCCAGCATGGGAAGAAGTTGCTGTAGGGTCAGCATTTTGAATTTTGGAACAATGATGAATGTGTTTAAAGCGGAGAGGTCGAGAATAGGCCTCCAATTGTTTTCTTTTCTTGGTACCAGGAAGAGTCTGGAGTAAAATCCCTTTCCTTGTGCCATAGATGGTACCTTTTCCACAGCTCTCATTTTTACTAATTGAGCTATTTGTTTTAGGGCTTCTGTCTTTTGATTTGGTGGCAGGTTTGGCATTCCTCTTATTGCTGGTAAAGTATGGAAATGAAACCTGTAGCCTTGGTCTATAGTTTGCAAAATCCACTTGTCTCTTGTGATGCAGTGCCAGTTTTTTGAAAATAAGGCTAACTTTCCGCCTAAGGGTGCTGCTATTTGTTCCCTGGTAGGCGGTGCCAGAGCCAAGTCACTGTGATTGTCCTGTTGCAGTGGTAGTAGTTGTGTCTGTGCCTCGTTGGTTGTTACCTTGCCACTGGCGTCCCCTGTAGGCACCTCCTCTGGATTGGTTTCTGCCTCTTGAACGCCTATTCCTGCCTCTCTGTGTTTTAGAGGAGTCTGGAAAGGACCAATTTTTGGAAGGCCAGTTCCTGCTAAACCTTGGAGGCTGAACCTGTAAGAAATCTTTCACTGTTTGTACAGATTTTGCCTTCTCTTCCATTTTCTTCAGCACCTGCTGAGCAGGAGAACCAAATAAATTGACCTTATCCATAGGAGCATCTAACAGTTTTGCTTTAACATGATCCAGCAAGACTTGTTCTTTCAACCATGCATGCCTTCTGATAACTGTGCCAGTCATGGCTGATCTAAAGGAAGCCTCCAGTGCATTATAGCCACATTTTAAAGAATGGTTACTAACCTGCTGAATGTTATGCACCATTTCAAGAACATATTTCTTATCTAAAGAGTCATCAGAGGACAGTTTCTTAGTTAACTGATCAAGCATAAACTCCTGGTATTGGATCATTTGAAACTGGCAGTTCAATGCCCTAGCTGAGAGAGTAGCAGAGGTGTATACTTTTTTACCCCATCTCTCTAAGGACCTGGATTCCCTTTCAGAGGGAGGGATTTTTAACTGAGGTCGAAGCTACTGCCTTAGGCCCCTGGGAGATAGTCTCGGGATCTGCAAAGGGGCCTTGTATAAATGGTGATGTGTGTCCGGGACCCTGTAGAACCTATCGGGCTTAGCAGGGGCTGGAGGTAAAGTATCAGGAGCAGTGCAAGCATCATTAAATGCATCATCTACAACAGGAAGAACTGGAGGTATAGCTAAAGGCCTATGTTGTGGTAAATGCAAAAAGTCCTAAGCCTTTTCCTTGAATCTGAGAAATCTTGCCCCTGCCATTGAAATTGCTCCCTCATGGCATGTAAGGTTTCCCCAAAGGAAAATTCCTCTGGTGGAGAGGCAGAAGGAATCGATTCCTCAGCATCGGAGTCTTCATAAGTAGAAAAAGGAGCCTCTGGATGGTCTGTATTGTCTGAATCATCAGAAGAATCATCTGAGGACACTGGCTCAGGGGGCTCTGCTCTAGGTCTCTTTTCTGGAGGAGGTTAAGAGGCCCTGTCTGGATGAGGTTGGGATCCCCTTATTAAAGAGATGAGATCCTCTGCCAGAGTAAGCATTTGGGAACTGGAGCTGGGCCTGTGAGAGGGGGGCTTAACAGGCACAGACTTAGAGGTTTTGGCTGCTTTAGCCCTGGCAAAGACCTTTATGGACATGGCTGCAGGAGGCCTAGCAGCACCACGTGCAGGGGTTGAAACATCCAAGGGGATGGTGTCCGATAACTCTTGTGAAACCACAGTAGCAGGTTGGATTTCAGAAGCCGATTCAACCAGGTTAGAAGGGGCCTCGGTAGTAGTCATGGATTCGGCTGAAGTTAGAACCGCTTGCTCGGTTTCGGCCGAAACCGAGACACTCGCGGTTTGCTTAACCGCGGTTTCGGCCGAAACCGCGGACCGCGAATGTCGGTCCTTTTCTTTGCGTTTCTTAGCAACTTGTGAAGTCGGAGGATCCGACGGCATAATGTACGCGAAATCTGAGCCGAAAAACTGTTCAGCAAACTCCGACCGACGTCTAAGCGTCCGTCGGTTAAAAGAAGCACAGGCTAAACAAGCTGCTACGTCGTGGTCTGGGCCTAAACAAGGTAAGCAGTAAGAGTGGAAATCTTTGAGGTATTTGTTTCCCACAAGTTAAACAGTTATTCACTTTTTCTGACATCGGCTGAGGCAAGAAAGAGTCCCCAACGGGTACTTAGCTTTTAGAAGTCTTGAAGTAGTATTCGGTAGTAGTAATCTCTGGATCTGACCGACCGGCACTTGCGAACAGCTTCTGCTTCGGGCGCCACGCGGCAAGAAAGACGGAGGAAAATGGCGTCGGCTGATGCCTTTATACCTGAATAACTGCCGCAATGACGTTGGGTGAAGTGCGACACCAGCCGAAGCCAGACCCAGACTTTGGAATCCGGCCGACCGAAGGGCTGCCTGACGACAGGACAACCCATTTGTAAAGACTGCAGATGCATCCTTGAAGGACATCATTTGAATGTGGATGTCTGAGGCCTCTAGCTTTTTCTCTGGTGATAAAAGGGACATCCGATGATGTGGATTCAGCCATCTTGGACTGGGCCAACAAAACACTGGGGTCTCGAGAAATGTGATGAGTAAAAAGCTCCCCCAGAGAGTTAATGGAGCAAACTACTGACAGACTCAGTAGAATTTGTGATAATGCTCTAGGTCTAGGCAAAAAGACACTCTGTATACAATTCCTTGTATGGAATCTGCTGACATCTACAACTTTCAACTAAATATTGTAAGATAAAAAGGAAGGTTCCCAATGGGGCAATTTTCTGGATAAATGACTGGTGCATAGGTACCAAACAGTCCAACGGCTGCACGACCTGTGTTTGAGCTGGAAGTGAGATAGTCTGAGGATACACACATACAAGCAGAGGTCATGTGTGACATCTGAACTAGGGAAACGAAAGCTTTTGTACCCCTGCCAGGAATCAGCAGTGACTACCCATATGTCAGTAATACTGCTGCAGTGATTTCAGTCTGAACACAGATATAATTTACCAGAAAAATCACATGGACAGAAAAACTATTACAAAAACCTTCAGGAACTGTCGCTACATTTTCTTTCTTATAGGTCACTTAGAAATTGTACTTATTTTTCTACAATGCAATGTTTGATCTGGTTCTAATTAAAAATCTAGGTCTAGAATGCAACCATTGAGATGCCAGTAAAAAAATAATAGGATAAGAAAAGACAGATGCATTACACAGTGCCTTCCAAGATTACAGAATTATCTTCAGTTTGCTTTTAGAAGTACTCACTCATTAATTTCTTTTAAAAATAATCTTAACATGCATATGAAAAGTAGAAAAATTATTCCATCCAAGCTGTTTGAAACTAAATCATAAGCTTGGCAATCAAACCTATACACCTATTAGCTCAGACCAGAATGTTACCACTCACCTGTCGTCAAATGAGGTTACAAACAGAAATCTACAGGGACCATGTATTGAGTGAAAATCCATCTGTTACAGTAAATGTACTCAGACACCACTAATATAGCCAACATTCACACATGTACTGAGGTACCGACATCAAACCCTAAATTAACACTACATAACATGGGGAGTGTAGCACAACAGCCCATGGGAAATGAGATCAGGAAGAAGGAAGTAATCATTCCACATATCATGAAGATTCCCTGCAAAATTGCTTTCTATACTTTCACTTTCCATCTGGATCTATGGTCAAGTAAGAAATGTCTAATCATGACTAGTAACGATCATCATATAAGACATGTCCAACAAAGTCCATAACAGAAGGATTCTTAAATGCACTGCAAACACAAATACCAGATGAATGAGAATAAGAAGTTATGTACTCACTATAACGTTCCATCTGAGTAGGTAAACTTCATTTGTCAGAAACCTATGGGTTAATTGGATCCATATCGGATCCAAGCCGGCAGTTTCCAGCAGCTAAGATCTGAGCTCCAAGCTCCTCCCCCTGACCCATAACTCCCTGCCATCCCTTCCTGACCTCAGATAGAGTTTGCCTAAAACAAGGCTTGCAATCGCAACCTGCCTAGTGTAAAACCGGGTACAACCTACTGAGAAGCAGGAACACCAAAAACATCCGAAGAGGACAGGGGGACGGAGGGAGGGACGGTTGCTGACAAATGAAGTTTACCTACTGAGATGGAACGTTATGGTGAGTACATAACTTCTTAATCTGAAGTAGTTAACTTCATTTGTGCATCAACCTATGGGACAGAGTCCCCAGCTACCTGAATCTTGGGAGGCCCTCAAGGAAGGATGTTCCGGAGCACTGCGGAGCCAAAGGATGCTCTCCCCCTCTGGAAACCAGATCTAACTTGTAGTGGTTTATAAAAGTGTGAGATGAGGCCCACGTGGCAGCTGAGCAAATGTCATCCAACGAAACTCTAGCTCGAAAAGCAGCAGAGGTAGAAACAGACAGAGTTGCATGGGCATGGGACTCCCTGAGGAGCAGGCCTGCCAGAACTCTCATAAGAGAATACACTGAGAAATCCACCTGGATAGTGTGACTTTAGAAACAGCTTTCCCCAAACTGGATTTAGCAAAGGACACAAATAACTGATCTGAATGTCCATGACCAGCTGTCCTGTGCAGATAAAATCTCAACTGTGCACATCCAAAGAGTGTAATATGAATTCGCCCTTATTTTGGTAATTAGGGAAGAAGACTGGCAAATTAATAGACTGATTAATATTAGTTTCGGAAGCAGTTTTGGGGAGAAAGGAGGGATTGGGTCCTGAGGAATACCCTATCCTTGTAGAAAATCAAGTACGGAGGCTTGGCACAAAGGGCTTGAAGCTCCGAAACCCTTTTTACCGACGTGATAGCGACAAGAAAGGCCGTTTTCCAGGACAAGAACTTGAGATCTACCAAGGCAGCAGGCTCAAAGGGAGGAGCTGTTAAGGCCTGGAGCACCAGCGATAAGTCCCAAGGAGGGATCACTTCTTTCACCGGAAGCCTTAGTAGGAAGGTGCCCTTTAAGAAGGTCTTACATAATCTGGATGAAGTCAGAGGGCCAAGATCACATCCAACATGGTGATGAGCGATAGCCGCCAACTGTACTTTGACTGTGGAAGAGCTAGCACCTTTATCAAACAGTCCCGACAGAAAATCCAGCACAGCTGGTAATGGAGCTGTGAAAGGATCTAGGTTCTGATGCTCAGCCCAAATGGAAAAACGTTTCCATTTGCTACGATAAACCTTCCAGGTAGACGGCTTGTGGGCCGCCACTAGGATCGCTTTGACCTGGGAAGAGATACTGGGAGTCCAAACTAACAGTGGAACTGGATCAACCAAGCTGTGAGCTTGAGGTTGTCCAGGTTCGGGGTTGGCAGGCCCAGGGGGTGAGAAATCAGATCCGGATGAGGATCTAGAATCCAGGGAGGATACACTAGATGAGACCACAGATAAGGGAACCATGCCTGACGAGGCCAGAATGGGGCAATGAGGATTATCGTGCACCCCAACCATCTGGCTTTCTGCAGAAATTTGAGCATCAGGGGAAGGGGCGGATATGCATAAAGAAAACCGGGAGGCCAAGCATGCACCAGAGCGTCTCTTGGTGATTCCCCGGGTGGGGGAATTAGAATGAAGTAGGTGTCGCACTTCGTGTTTGAAGGAGAGGCGAAAAGATCGCAACAAGGTTGACCCCATTTGGAGAAGATCTGCTTCGCTACATTGGGATTCAGAGACCACTCGCATGGTGAGAGGATGGTGCGACTCAGTCTGTCCGCTAGGATGTTGGACCAACCCGGAACGTGCATCGCTACGAGAAAGCGGTTGGTGGAAATCGCCTATTCCCAAACTCTCATGGCCTCTCGACAAAGTGGATAGGACCTGGTTCCCCCTTGTTTGTTGATATACCAAATGACAGACATGTTGTCCGTCTGGATTACAATCGTCCCGACGTGAAGAAGGCTCTGAAGTGCTTGCAACGCTAACAGCACCGCCTTCATCTCCAGGACATTGATATGCAGTGAGGTCTCCGTCTGGTTCCACGTGCTTTGGACGGTCCTGCCGCAACAATGCCCCCCCCACCCGAGGCGAGAGGCATCCGTGGTCACCGTGGCTAGGGGAGGGGACATAGAGAAGGGGCGCCCCTTTTGGAGGTCCGGAGACCGGAGCCACCATAAGAGGGCACTCCTGCAAACCCTGCTGAGAGAAACAGGATGGTTCAGGGGAAAACGTGGGAAGGACCATTGGACTTGGAGTGTCCATTGCAGAATTCTCATATTTAGGCGCGCCATGGGAAGGAGACTGATGGTAGCTGCCATCTAGCCTAGGGCCCTCAGGACCAGTTCCGCCAGAGGGGTCGGACAATGAAGAATGGCCTGCACAAGTAGTTTTAGGGACTGCAACCGGTCCGGGGTTAAGAAAACTAAGAGCTGGTTTGTGTCTACCCTGGCTCCGATAAAATCTATGACCTGAGTCGGGAGCAGGGAGGACTTCCCAGCATGAATCATGATCCCCAGCTGGGGAGCTAAGTGAAGGAAGAAGTTCCTGGCTGTGCAGAGTAGATGCCGTGTGGGGGCGGTCAGGAGCCAGTCGTCCAGGTACGGAAAGACCTGAATTCCCTGTAGTCAGGTGGGTCGCTACTACCGCTAACATCTTGGTGAACACCCTGGGGGCTGTGGTGAGACCAAAGGGAGGACCCTGAACTGATGGGTGACTGGCTCCTAGCCGGAAGCGGAGAAACCTCCTGGATCGTCTGTCCATTAAGATGTGGTAGTACGCATCCTTGAGGTCTATGGAGCACATCCAGTCATTCTCCTGCAAAAGGGGGGAATGGATTGAAGAGTGACCATCCGGAACTTTTCTTTGGCTATTGCCAGGTTCAACAGAGATAAGTCGAGGATTGGCCTTAAGTCCCCCGTCTTTTTTGGCACCAAAAAGAACCTGGAATAAAAGCCCGATCCGTACTGGTCTGGGGGGACGTGCTGGATCGCTCCTTTTTCTAGCAGCTGCCGAATTTCTGTAGCTGCGGCTTCCCTCTGATCGGGTGGGACATCGGGGAGGAATCTGGGTCTGAGAGGGGGATGGAGAAACGGAATCTCGTAGCCTCTGGATATGATCCGAAGCACCCAGCGGTCTGTCGTGATGGTCTCCCAAGCTGCTAGGTGCTTCAAGAAATGCCGCCAGACTACCTCCAGAGTGGAGCAGTTGGGTTAACCCCTCGGGGTTGCTGCGTGGGCCGATCAGAGAAAGGTTCTCTGGACCCAAAGTTCTTCAGGCCCCCTCTGCCTCTAGGGCGGCATCTACCCTGTCCTCCTCCGCCTCTGAAGGACGGGGAGTTCGGAGCAAAACGGGATTGCAGAGACTTTCGGAACCACATCTTCTTCTGTCCCTTTTGGTTCTTCGAGAAGGACCTCTAGGGAGCAGAGAAGCAGACTCAGACGGCAGACGTCTTCCCGTCTTTCTCGCTCTGGACTAAGGTATCGCGTACGGTCTTGCCAAAAAGGGCAAAACCATCAAACGGGGCATTAGCGAATGACGCCTTTAAGGGTTCTGCGAAATCACAGTGGCAGAGCCAGGCCTGTCGCCTTAGTACGACACCCGCTCCGCTAGCTCTAGTGGCCCCCTCCATAGCATGGGACAGCAGCCGCATAGAGGTATTGGAAATCGACCTGAGAGTGGCCATTCGGGTAGAGTACACCTGTTTGTCCTCTGCCAACATGGACTCTGGGGACGACCCGGCGTATTCTTTGATAAGATCCCGCTGGAGCCGTATGACATGTATCATGTAGTTCAGCGACCTTATAGAGAAGGTGTCTGAAGCAAACATTCGCTTCCCCAAACGGTCCATCACCCGGGACTCCTTGTCAGGGGGATGGTCCGAGGGACTCTCTTGGGCTAGTTCCCTCTTGGTGGCCGCCGCCACCAATACGGCATCTACAGGGGTTCCCTTGCTCCAATTAAACCTGTAGGAAGGGGGGCTGAGAATTCTGTCAGGCCTCTTAGGGACGGGCTCCACAGTGTCCGGCTCCTTCCAAGCCCTGGTAGTGATCAGATCTACCAGGGGATTGGCCGGAGGGGACACCCAAGAGGTAGACGGGCCTGCTTCAAATGCCTCCAGGAACACGGACTAGTCCGAGGTAGGCTTTGGGGCAAGACCCCCCCCGATCCTGAGCATCTGCATGAGGTCACCAAATGAGACGTGTTCGGAGGGTGATCTTGGGGAGCCTTCCCCTTCCTCCAAGTCCGTGTCCTCAGTCAAGGACTCGGGGGAGTCCAAGTGCCTCCTTTTGCATTTGCGCTTGTGAGGGACCTCCTCAGGGTGGCTGTCTGAGGAGGCCTCACCAGCCACATCTTGTTCCAACAAGGGAACTACCTAGGACGTCTGAGCAGGCTGTCCCTGGGTCTGGGTGATGGAAGTTGGACCCATCTGCGAGGGAGTGCAGGGTGGAGCTGTAGCTAAGGCCGGGGGCCTGGATTCCATCAACAGAACCCTCTCTACCACATCGAATGCCGAAGGAGAGTCGCTCCCCCTACGATCCGAAAGCCGACTCTCCCTCGGATCCGACGGGCAAATCGGGGCCGGAGCCGAAGCCGTCGGATCCGAAGGGCCAGTATGCTCTGACCTAGTCGGAGCCGAAGGCACACTTGACTGCCTCGGATCCAAAGCTCAGCTCTCGGCTCCGAGAGCTAGGATCCATAGAAAAGGGACCCGACAGACTCAAGGGTACTGTCGGCGCCGAAGTACCCGAGACTACCGGCGCCGACAAGCTCAGACGCTACTCGGCTCCGAAGACCCCGAGTCCGGGAAGCGGGTCGGGGAAGGAGCTATCGGGGCGAAAAAGGGGGTCAAGCTCCCACCCGGGGGGGGGGGGGGAGGCAGGAGCACTCCCATCTGCAGCTGGGCCTGGAGGAACCTTCTCATCATCCGGTCCAAGTCTGCATCAGTCAGGCTTCTGGTCGACCTGGAATAGGCCACTGAGGCGGGACGAGAGTGCCGCCTCGATGACCTCGAGGGAGATCGGGTCTCCTCCTCCTCCTCTGGCCCCAGCGAAAAGCAAAGAGAACGGGGCCGAGAAGGAGAAGGCCCGGTCGTCCCGGGGGGGAGAGACCTGCTTGGCCGGTGGGGCCGATGCAAAGGCCTCGGCCCGCCGCTTGTGTTTCTCGTGGCACTACTCCCTCCTAGCTTCCCTATCCTCCTGGCCCAAAGAGGGAGGTTGAGTCCCAAGCCAGAGGAAAGGAAGGGTCCGTGGATGCTGCCGCAGCTGCGGCAGGAGCCACGGAGGGGCCGGAGGATGGAGCAGAGTCTGGGGGCAGGAGTCCCGCCAGGATAAGCTTCGACCTCCAGTCCCTAGAAGCCCTGGGGTTGAACGCTGCCCAAATAGTACAGCCAGAAGATAGGTGTTCAACCCCAAGGCATAAAACGCACAGAGTGTGGCCATCAGCTGGGGAAAGCTTATGGCCACACTCGGTACATTTAGAAAAGTATGTCTTGGAGGGCTCAGACATTTAACTAAAAACACAAACACTAGGCTCCAAGACCACACACACAAACACACCCTAACACACTACGAATCAAGGGGGAGGGAACGCAAAACCCGAGGGAATACTCTAAAAACTAAAACTAAACTAGTTCCAACACTCAAATCACCCAAAACTTTAAGTTAAGAAAAAAAAGGATTTTTCTCACAAGAAGTCTCAGGAAAACTAAGACGCTCAAGATCAAGCTGCTGTTCAAACCTCGGCAAACTAGATCTGAGGTCAGGAAGGGATGGCAGGGAGTTATGGGTAAGGGGGAGGAGCTTGGAGCTCGGATCTTAGCTGCTGGAAACTGCTGGCTCGGATCCGATATGGATCCGATAACCCAATAGGTTGATGCACAAATGAAGTTAACTACTTCAGATTATTCAAGTTTACCTAGTCTGTCTAAATAGGTCAATTATAAAAAATACACTTTTTTGCAATACAAACATTCTTCTTGCATTTGAGTTTACTGCTGAAAAATCTGCAACCCCATTCTGTAATTTAGTCCAATTTAGCCATCACCACATTCACAAAAATTTACTTCCTTGCATTACTTTCTGCACCGTATTTTTGTCTCTCTACAACTGTCCACGATTCGTCTCCTTGTCCACAAGATCTACTGGACCCAGTTTAGCTTCCTACAGGCTGCACCTGCTCTTATGTCAGGAGTGGTGAAGAGATTGTTGACCCTAGCACAGCATCATACTGCTGCCAAGTTTATTTTTCCTCTTACATTTTCCCCACTCCATGCACATGCCAAGTACCACCCTGTGGACAGGACAAGCAATTAATCGCCTCTCACTTCTTCAAGGGGCTGACACCAGGACATCCCACCCACTCTTGGAAAGCACCTTGCTGCTTCTTTCTTCTTCTCCACCAGGGGATCAAACCACTCTAGTGCTTCCGGATCATACGCATCACCCCTCCCCCAAGGATGGGTATGCCACTCCTCCTCAGTCACCACCACAGACACCCATGCCACTAACGGGTCACTTGGGATATAGTCAGGGCTTAAAGGCAAACTCCACCTTAGACCTCAAAAAACATGGTTTTCATTGCATCTTTGTTTTTGAGATATTTTAATGCTTCAGAATCACTCCAAGAGCTTCTTTTACAATTTTAATGTGTTTTTATCTCAAAATGGCAGATGATGGGACCTGGCCTGGTAACGTTATCTTATTTTCTTGCTTTCCTTCCTTCTTCCCAGAATACATTTCAAGTCCTCTTTATATGACTCATGCCAGACAAAGAAGTGGTGCTGTTTTCTCATGCCATTAAAATATAATGACAGCGCTGTGAAGCACTGTCATCTAAACACACCTTCTGTAAAAGAGCTGCTTCTCTGTTTACCTGACTGAGCCTCATTTATCTCTGACAGAGCTTGTTCTATGCTATAAATAGCTGTTAGCTACTTGCAGCAAAAGAAAGCATATAAAAAACTTTTTTTTTGTAAGAGGAGTTTTTTGTAGTCCTAACAAACTTGATAAACCCTCCCCCATGCGCTCATGCTGAGGCGTGAAAATTCTCACTGCAGTAAATGAATCCTTGCTGTACATTTACAAAGTGACAAGTAGAAGCACTCTAAACTTAGTCTGTCTGCTACTTCCAATGCCTTCAGTGTGAGGATTTTTCTCTCTCTCATAAATGATGCAGTCTTAAAATGTGCTTTACTAGTTCCTCAATTATTTGTGTTATGTTCCCCCTCCTTTTTTCTATTTCATATTTTATACTTTGGTAACCAGGAAAGTGAACTGGTTCCAGGATCCTTTTCAGCCACAACATAAGCTACACTGGTAAAGATAACAGTTTTTAAATTATTTATTTTACATTTGTTGACAGGTATAGTCCCGACTGGATACATGCCCAGGGAGGAAAGCTCCACATCAAAAAAGAGAGAGTACATACATAACTGTGTTATAAACTCAGGAAACATATCAAAAGTATAGACAAAGGATACAAGCAGATACTTATCAAACAAAAAAAAAATACTGACAGACATTGACCAGCCAATGTGTGACCAAGTAAATCATTGAGCAACATTAGAATGTATGTATACATTAATAATGCTTAACTATACTATGTTTATTATAAATTCATTGTATGCACACACATTGCACACACACACACATATATATATATATATATATATATATATATATATAGTGTGTATATGTGTATGTACATAAAGTTCATGTGTACAAAAGTATGTGTGTGTATGCATTTAAACACAGTTAAGTACTTCTGATTTCCTTTTCTTAGTGTTCTTAAATGCAAGGACACATAGTAAACATATGTTAAAGTAAATTCAGCTGTATATTATGGTTGCTCTCTGAAAAATGCAAGGACTGACTCAGTCAGTGGGCATCTCTTACAGTGTGTCTGCATGTACCAGATATGCATCCCCCTCTGGAAGCATGCCACAAAAAAAAGCATAAAAGACCTTTTTTATGAACAGTATCAGTGCACCTAGTTGATAGGGTTGCCACCTGACTCTCTTTCTGCAGTTCTGGCCTGGGGGGGGATGCTTGAAAATGGTAAATGCATTTTTATACTTTACAAGATAAAGTATTTACTGACTTTTCTCTGAATGTCACTGAAATCTTTCCCACTACTCAAGTTATCTCAACACAAACTATTATAAATAACATTTAAAGCTTAGAATTTAAAGACTGTGTTGCTGCTTATGTAAATTTGTCAGAAGAGGTGACAATTTCCTTTAAACCCCTGATTGATCTAATTGCTTTGTTTTGCTATGAAAACGGAGTGTTAAGTTCTCCTCCCCTCTGCAATAAAACAGTTGAAACAATTTCACAGCTTTCTGTCTTTTTTCTATAGCAGCAGCTGTGTTCCTGACATTAGCAGGATTAATTACCAATCTAAGATTGACAGCAGTGACTGAAAGGGTAAACTACCAATTTAACTGTGTCTATGATATGTCATGCAGGTGGAGACCAATTTCTCTGCAAAGTATGCACGAAGTTGAGTTAAAAAAATGTAGGTGGGCTTTCCCTTCCTCTGACTCCAATGCAAGGAGATAAAAGTTTTTACAAAGTACAAGCACGCTTCTAGTACCTACACTATGCTGGAACCACATTGTAGGGAGAAAAGAAACCTAACAATTGAGTTAAACTGTATGAGAGGGTGGAGTGTTCCTTTAATCCCTCTAAGCCATGGTAGTGGCAGTATTTCCTTACATTTAAGGCAATCTATGTTTCTTTGTTCTGCTTTTCACAGCCCTATTTTACTTTACAATAAACTCTCATTATTGTATCTCATTATCTTAGATCAATACATCTCTAAGGAAAAAAGGTCAGCCTATTTTATATTCCTCTTTTATATCACATCCTCCAGCTCTTAACTCTTCTACCCTCTTTCTAGCAGGTTGCTAGTCCTCTCCCTTTGATCTCTAGAAAAGTACACAGTATTCCAAATGTGGCCTACCAATCTACAACAAAGGAGAATGATATCATTCCTAACTCAACAGTCGGTAATCTCCAAGTGTAGTACCTCGCAGTTAGTTCTGCGCAGCTTTGAGCGTGTCTTAACTGATTGGCAGGGGAAAATCGAGTTCGAGTGACAGGCATTCTAATTTCCGCACTGGAGTGACAGGCATGCAAATTCCCACATTGTGTATACTGTGCCGTCATGTCTTATTTTAATACAAATAGTACTGTCCTGCTGTTACAGCTTCAGAAGTTATTTATTTACAAATTAACCTGTACAACGTTTTTCCTTAATATAATCGTTTGATTTCCGTGTGTTGCACTGATAACTTCTGTAGCTTTGTGCACTGATTAATTTACCTAGACTTTGTAACTGCTAATTTGTACTCAATTAAATGCAATGCAATATTTTGCGGGTGAAAGAAGGACCTGAGCACTTTTATCCGACTGACTTCTAAAAGGATGGGGTGAATACCTCTGTCACCTCCATGGATTAACATACATGGATGAGGTTAATCTTCCTATCCCACTATAAATTGCCAGTCCATTCACTGCATCGTGTAATGAAGTTAAAATTCTCAAACTTCAAACTAGTCTACATAGCCTTCAAATAGGTTAAAAAAACAGATTAATTATGATAAACCTCACTAACTTCATGTCAAATATTCTGAACTCAATGACAATCTTCGAGCCATATTTAAATAACATATACACTTACTTTGGAGATTAGCTTAAATTGTGTGAATTAAAATAGCTTTTCTGACTTAAACAGTATTTAAAGGTGATTCAACTAAACTAAATATTTGTGTGCCTTGGTATGCTTTGAATATTCAAAGATGCTGCCTTGCCACGGCAGGAGCCAAGTGAATATTCATGCGGACGTGGGGTCCATATGGCTGGAGGTGTGTTTGGGGCGGGATTTGCTACTGCGCATCCTGCGAGGTACTACACTTGGAGATTACCCAACAGTCTAGCCTTTAGATAAAATGCATCTTAACACCTAATTTGATTTTCTTGGCTTGATGCACAACCACCACCAACACCTTTGGCATATTCTGATTGCTCAGTATATCCCTCAAACTACACATTCACTTTTTTGGTTAATATTAGATTACCTTGCATTTAGAAGTGAAAACTTGCCACTAAACCACTGATCCTGTTATGTTTCTAATCATCAGTTTCATAGTCACTCAACAGAATAAGCATAGTGCCATAAGCAGAGATTAATCTAGTATTCCCTTCCATCAATAGCATCATAACAAAATAATCAATACCATTCTGAGAAGCAAAGGATCACAGGTTGTCACTTTTAACTTCCCTTCTCACACTTTATCCAGTCATTTCTCAGTCAAAACAGCTCTTCTCCTACTCTCCTCTCCTTCTAAAACACCTTAGTAAAGAAGAGTCAACAGCTTAACTAAAACTCAGACAGAATCTCTATTTTACACTTTTCTCCTTCCCCTGGTACACAGTTACAAAACAGCTGCATCACTTTAAGCAGCATACAGACCCAGCAGGGAGTCGCCAATAGTGCTTTTAATGTTTGCAGGCTCAGGAAGTTTGAACTGTTACTTCCAATGGGCAGAGCCATAAGCCTTTTGACAGAACCAAATTATGTCCTCACATTTCAAACAAATATTCATATCTCTGGAACCACAGGAGTTAAGAAAGAAGTATAACTGGCAAACTCTTCAGCACTATTTTTATAGTGGTAGTATTATTTAGGTTGAAGGTCTTGAATCAAATTTTATAAGTCACAGTAACTATTACATTTGCTAATCGTCTGTAAACAACTTACACTCTCAGCAACCACTCAAGTTACACACACTGTCAGCAGCATTTGGTTCATCTAACAGAGCTTTCATATGAGGCTAAGGAGTTCTGTCTGCGTTACTTGGCTGTTGAGATATTTAGAAAAATATGAACATTTTATCTACATAAATTAACATTATAAAACAGTTAATATCAACTTGCCTACATTAGACAGAGGTCAAATATTAATGCAGTTGAGTTTGCCATTGTGTAAGCTTTACGAGGAATCTTTTAAAACCTTGTACATATCCTGGTTTTGGAATTATTGATGCAAATATGAACAAGCAATATTTGATGCCTAGAAGCATCAGTAGGAGTTGACTGCAGACGCACCTGGAGGTGTCACTCAGATGTAATGAGTTAACCCGTTGCATTTTGTTTTCTGTTTTGAGAAATCTTCTTGGCCTGGTGTTTTTGCTGTGTGGCAGATGGATACAAATTACCCAGGCTGCACATCTCATATGCTTTTTTCATTGGATAATTTGTTTTGCTGAGTGATATTTAAATACAAAAAGTACATCTGTGGTATTCTTTTCTGACAAGACTCAAGGCCTGCAAAAACAATAAGCACTGTTGGTGACTATCATGGTTATTTTTCCACTTATCCTCCCATTCCTTGATGTAATTTTTAAACTTAAGCTGCCCACACTTACTGTAAACTGAGCTTTATAAGCTCATGCCTTTCTATACTGCCACTGATATCTTGAATTAGTTACTTGCCTTTCATTGTGCATATTTTGAAAAAAGTGCACGTTGCCTCTCATTGTCTGTTCTATTGATTTACTTGCTCTGAAATCATTATCTAGCTAGATGTTGGATGCAGTAGGTATTTTTACACTATAGCAAGCTCTTTTCTGTGTTTTTTATACCAAGAGGACAGAGGATTTTCCATCTAGTGACAGTGGATAGTGGCCTGGTCTGTATAAGACAGGAAACACAGATTCCCACATGCAGTCTTTTTATTGGCCAGAGAACTCAATCACTTACCTTGTTTTTACTGCCTTTATAAATTCTGCACAATTGTGTGGCTCTTGGCACATTTCTACAAAGCAAAGTACTATTATTGAGGAATCACACTTTTATATGCAGTTTAAAGTACACTGGTGTTATCTTGAAAATCTTATTGCCGTTCTTTAAGTTCAAGTTGTTTGTGGCAGCATTTCACTTGGGATACTTTTACTGTGCTTTTACATTAGGACAACTGGGATTATTCATCTAGTAAGCAGCAGGTGTTTGCCTCATCTAGCTGGGTCGAGAAGCACACAAAAGGGCTCCAAGTGTAATTGCTCTACTGGTCAGAGGGCTCAGTAATCAAATGTTCTGTATTTCCAGTGCTGGTAAAAATTTGGCACATTTGCATGGAGCTGCTCGATGTGCCAGTGTGCTGTAGAGACGCAAACATCTAAAAGTACATTTTCCCTTTAGAACTACCCAGAAAGCGGTACCCTGTAAAGCAGTAAATATAGGGCAAATACCTTGCACATTGATTAGCAAAGAACAGCTAGTTGTACAGAGTGGCAATGCTGTTCTATTTAGTATTTTACAGCCCAGTCCGACTCCAACACCCTCCCAAAAAAGCACTCAATAGCTTTCTGTTACCTCATGTATGCCACAACTTTACAGATCACCAATTGGGGGAATGGACAACATGGATATGCAATTTCCTAATTTCTCTACAGCCAGCCTGATGGATATGGCTTATCTTGAGACATGACAATTCTCATGTTTACTGACAACCACTTAATCCTTAAAGTAACAGATACTGTATACGAGAGGTGTACATGCACAATGTCACTGGCGGCCAAACTCTCAAATAAAAGCTCACATCAGGTTATCAAAACCAAGTACACAGCACTTCCCATACAAAGCGCACAACACACATAGACCAACATATGCTGAGGCACTTAAATGCAATCTTTCTGAACAAAAAAGACCTGCTACAATGCCCATTAGCAAAGATTATCCTCAGCAAACCCAAAACCACAACAGAAATAACAAAAATACAGTCTCAATCAGCGGAGCATCAAAAACAAAGCCCACAGGGCAAGCAAACATACTTCCCAGAACTCCACTCATATGAAACTCAATTGTAAGACATAGAATTGCCCCTGCAACCAGACTAAATAAGGAGAAGATAACAACTGGAGCCAGGATCTCCCAAATTAAGCATGCACTCAAGTCACTGCACCAGAGGAACCAGTATGATTCCATCACAGTTCTCAAAAGTGTAAAGGGCCTGACAAGCACCTCTCTAGACTACATGGAGAGAGATTACAGATCTCTGACCATCTCTCAGGCTGGTATGAACCTAGCATTGAGCAGCACATTGCCTTCACCAAAAATGATGCTATACAATGTCAACAAAAGATTATTAATGTTAACAGCTGGCTGAATTTCTAGTATTATTTTAAGGGGATCTAATATTTGTCAGCATGAGAAGACTGTTAAACCATGTTCTTTTGCCAGAGATGGTCTGCACCTCTCCCCTCTAGGCTTTGGAATACTGGCTAAAGTTTTATCCTTCCCATAGAGCCTTTTTTAGGCAATGCCAAACTGACAAACCTACAGACAGCAAAATCAGCTCAAATGAACCTCAAAGCATTACTGCTCAATGCCAAGAATCTAAAGGAAAAGCTAAACGCCCTCCAAGCACCCCTCAACCCTGGAGAATATAGACAAACGTGTAGTTACCAAGACCAGGTTTAATGTTGCAGAGTACTCTGGCAGTTCAATATTTCAGCACCTTCCACACTTTTACACCAGTGGCTGCACAGACAGAGAATAAAGCTTGAAGTGCCTTGACATACATCAATTAACAAGATACCTCTAGGATTGTTACACACAGGGTGATGCACTGGATTTTCTCCATGCGCAGGTTACCACAAATAAAATCCCATTCCATATCCTAACAAACTATAGGTCGCTCTATATGTCATATGAAACTCACAGCTCTCACAAACCTTCTGGAGACCCCATCCAATCGAACACCTTACTTATGGGGGACTTTCTATAGATAAGGAATTCTGCAGGCACAGAGATTCCTACACTTAATATGAACACCCTTAACCAGACAGTACATACGCCTGTTAAACTGAATCATCAGCAGGTCACACAGACTAACTATACAACTGTATATTCTTATGCTGAGGAGTTTATTGAAACAGGCCAACCAAGCACTACTGTGAGAATATAAACATTGTCTTTATAACACAGATCACTGTCAAATACAATGCACTTCAACAGCTGACTCAGACTACAAAAATGTCTACCAATTGGTCTTTTACAGCCACTTTTATCTGGTTTCAAATCTTTGTCTTTGATGAAAACATTATTTTCCTGTATTGAAGCCTTCTTTGTCTGCATTCCTATCTCATCCAGAGAAAGCCAGTTTTCAGCAGGCCAAAATGTTCTTTAACTGATAGGATAAGTCTAATGTTTTCTGCTGCGTTAGCCATTTCCCTTTTCAATTTATCTGTGTACATTCAACTGTTTAGGATACTTCAATAAGCCTCTATTGTTAATGACAACGGTCATAAAAACATTCAGAAGTACAATTCTTTTTGTTCCACATAAACACATTCTGTTAAGCCATTTCTTTTCTGCACTTGCAGATGCTATGTCACATGCTATTTATAAAAATATTACACTGTTACTATGACAGAGCAGTTTAACCAAACCTCTTACTGTGAAGTACAAACAGGTCTACCAAATTTTATATATATGTATACACACAACAAAAAAAATTGCAGTACAGTAGAGCATTACCAGGATACAACTTAAAAGTTTTTATTGAAAGTGCTCAATAAAAACTTTTAAATTATATTGTGGTAATGCTCTCTTGTACTGCAATTTTTTTTCAAGTTATCCTCTTGGTTTAGTTTTTTAGTTTTCAATTTTATGTATAACATATACATTACACACACACACATATATATATATATATATATATATATATATATATATATATATATACACACACACACACACACACACACATATATATATATATAAACATACACACACACACACATATATATATATATATATATATATATATATATATATATATCCCCAATATATAGGGAAACCAGTTTTACATTATGCAATTCTAGCAATGCCCACCAGTGTTTTCAACATATTGGACCTCATACTCACAAACATGGAAGAATGTTACTTCATACCTAGTGTTTGCATCCTTTTCCTTTGTAAGGTTTGACTATAAAATTTTCTTTGAAGTCAAAATCAACTCAGTAAACCCAGTAACAGTTAGGAACTATTCCAAGGCAAACTACCTTTTATTAAGCAACAGTTTGCCAAAATCCAATGACCCAGCGAATCCAGAAAACACACCAGCCTATGCAGAATTGTTCACAAACTCTGTTCAGCCATGTCAAAGGCTGCATAGAGGCTGCTATACCTACCTACCATAAGTACTCCCAAAACCAACTCCAAAAACAAACTGCAAGTTTGGAAGCTAGGAGGGAAAAAACTAAAAGATCAGAAGGTTTTGTTTAACAGTGTTTTAAGACGAGAAGTACAAACATCCTAGAAGAAAACACTGGTAGTTTAATATCTAAAGAGGGTAAAGATCCATCAGACCTAGCTTCCAAAAACAAAACCCTTCTACCAAATACATGTTTGGTAAGTAGCAATTCTGCAGCTGGTCTTCATGTTTCCATGAAAACAAGTTGATAGAAAAACTGATTGGTTCTCATGTCTCCATGGAGAATCTGAAAAAAATGGCAACAGTCTGGTGGAAAGTGATTGGCTAAGGTAAAAAAAAGGGAGGGAGAAACTGGCTAGAACATAATGTTCCCTGAAAACATTCAGGGGATTTTCCCAGCTGGGAGAGCTATAAAGCGAAGACAAAACCAATTAGCACTTAGCAAAAGCACAGGCTGCACCATTCGTTTTAGCATGTATAACCTTTCTTTTAGGTTAACTAAAGTCTGTGAGTGTGTTTCTCAGTCTGGGACTTTTGCTCCTATTAAAAGGGTAAAACTTCAATATTTGATGACGTAAATAGTTTTGTCTGTTAGTAATATGTTAATAGGTTTTAGGGGAGTATTGTCAGTGTGTTTGTTTTACTGTGAGGGCTTTCAATAAAAAAAAAAGTTTTGTAAGATGCGACAGCCTCATATGGACATGACACGAAACTGTATAAAAGTTCAAGCTACCAAACAGTGTATGCATGTAACACAAAAGCTGCAACTAGACAATTAACAAAAAAGGTGTTATCCATAAAAGGTGAGAATAACTTTTTAAAGCAAAGATTATATCTATAATGTCTTCAAATGTCAACAGTCTCACAGATAAATATGAAAAAAAGAGAGTAGTGAACTATAGTAAAAAATGTACCATGCAAACAGCTATGTTACAGGAGACTCTTAGAACTGAACATGTAAATTTGGTAAAGACAGGTCTTCAGGATTGTTATTCAATGGAATACCTGGGACAAAGGAAGAGAGGAGCACTTGTATTAATTGCAAGAGGAGCTCCAAACAGTTATTGGAGAGGATAAAAAATATAATAATGGCAGATTTGTAGTGCCACAGTGTTACTGGCAAGGGAGTAGGATCACACTGCCATGTATTTATATTCCACCTAAAACTGCTATAACAGAGCTTAAGAAAATTCTGGGAGAAGTAATCAGTTTTCAGCAAGTAATATTACTTATAAGTGAGGAATGACATGATTTGCAGCAGTAAATATGTGTCTGGGGAGCCCAGAAGGAAAAATACCAAAGGAGGGTACATTTATGAAAAATTTATCAAACTATTTGGCATAAAAAATGTAAATTCAGCAATAGGAGTTTGGAGTGAATTTACAGATTATTCCTAAAGATATAAAAACTGGACTAGACTAGACAGAATTTACATTTCACAAGAACGCTTGCATTTAATTAAAGGTCTTGATACGCACCTAATAACTATTTCAGATCATGCTCCAATAAGTAAAATAAAACACAGGGTAATGAAACTGGTGCTTTCCCACAAATCTACTAAAAAGATAGGAATTTAAGGAATGGGTAGTGGAGATTATTCGGGTGCTATGAGAGGGGACATAAATTACTGCTGAAAACAGATAGGGAGTGGGATAAAATTGAGTTGGAGTTTAAAAATAAGGTGGAAATAAAAGAAAGGGAAATATAGTTAACAAGTAAGAAGAATTATTTAGAGGGTCTGACAAATGTTTAAGCATTGCAGAATAGGAGGAATCTCACAACAAGATCAACTGCAGAATGCCAAGCAAAAAATAAGTAATGACCTCAGTAATATGCACAAATTTAGAAAGACTGCTGTTAAGCAACTGTTTTCTGATAACACTAGAGCACAAAAACTTTTAACACAACTCAGGCAAAGTAAAGTAGAAAGGGCTGTTGCCAAGCTTAGGGAGCCTATAACAAGGAAAGTAATGAGATTCTATGGAGATAATAGAAATATTCTGGAAATTCTATGAAAGTCTGTATAAAGCAAGAAATATGGAAATCAAGAAAAGATACAAATGGAAATGTCTATAGAATAATTAAATATAGCAAGGTTAGGGGTAGATGACACTCAATTACTAATAGGATAGGAGGAAATGAATTAACAATTGCAATGTATAACCAATCTACAGGAAAAGTCCCCAGGAATAGATGGGATTACTATGGAAGTTTGGAAGCTAGGAGGGAAAAAACTAAAAGATCAGAAGGTTTTGTTTAACAGTGTTTTAAGACGAGAAGTACCAACATCCTAGAAGAAAACACTGGTAGTTTAATATCTAAAGAGGGTAAAGATCCATCAGACCTAGCTTCATAAAGGCCTTTTTCAATACTAAACCATGATTATAAAGTGTTCATGTCTATAATGGCTAAAAGAAAAGTAATGCTAAAATTGATAGACATAGATCACTTTGGTTTTGTGCAGTAAACATCCGACATTAACAGAACACTGATGATCCACAGGGAAGCAACATGGAAGAAAAAAACACTGTTGTTAGTGGGTCTTGATAAAGAAGAAAGCGTTTGACAGAGTAAGCTGGGACTTTAGGAGCAGGGCAATGGAACCATTTAGATTTCCTGAAAAAATACAAGGTTAATGAGGAGGATAAGGGATTGGAAGTGAAAATTAAAGTGGGTGGGGTCCTTTCGGATAATTTCTGCTTTTGCAGAGGAACCACACAAGGGTGTTCCCTTTCTCCTTTATTTGCATTACATTTAGAATCACTGTCAAAAAATAAGGAACTCAGAAATTTACAGATATTACTGGTATGGTAGCCAAGAGAAGCAGTGGTGGTACAGCGGTAGCGTTGTTGCCTCGCAGTAAGAGGTTCTCCTGTTCGATTCACGGCTGGAGTGCCTTCTGTGTGGAATCTGCATGTCCTCCCCGCGGTCAAGTGGCCTCCGAAAGACATGCGTGAATGGACGTGCCTTCGTTGAAGGTTGGGCGTCGGGCTGGCAACTCGGTGCCATAAAAAAATCTACTGCAAATCATTAGCAGACCGGAGTTCTGCTGTGGCGAGCCCTAACCGGGAAAAGCCGAAAAGACAAACTGGTATGCCAGCCAAGAAAACTGGTTCTATTTGCAGATATTTTATGCAAGACAAAACAAGAAAGAAACATTACAGTGTTGTGGAACTTTTGAGACAGTTTCATTTCTTTTCGGGATACAAAAGTAATGAAGTTAAACAAAGGCAATAGCAGTAAATTATATAACTATACATCCACACACGAACTGGTTCAGCGATATATTTATAGGAGCATGATAAAATTAAGTATTTAGGAGTATGGGTTAAAAATTATTCTGGTGTGGCAGCTAAGGATATGTGGGAAGAGACTGAACAAAAGATAATACAAAAACTTGAGAAAATGGAAGTTTTGTTATATGGATAGTAAGATATAAGCAATCAAAATGTTTTAGTCCCTTTAGCCTTGTAAACAGATCAAGCATATTTTTATCAACCAGGGGAGAAGTTGCAGGTTGCAATTAATAAAGAGCTGAAGGACTTTATCTGGCACGGGAAGATGGCAAGAGTCAAGTGGGATACGCAGATTCTTTCAGCAGAACAGGGCAGATTGGGATTACCAATTTGAAGGGGTATTTCAGAGCTACACAGTTAAGGCTCCTATACATAGTACAAGCTGAAAACTAAAATTCAAAGTGGAAAGGGATGATGTTAAAAGAGGGAGGAAGCTCAAGAAACAAGGAGAGACTGGGATTTTGGATGCAGGTTTTTAAGGAGAACAATAATCATACAGAATAAAATATCCATAAATTAGCAGAAAGTATTCCAAGAACTAAGCCAACATGGGAATGCAGAAAGGAGATTTTGCTGACAAGTATGACTGGAATTTGGGGAAATAAACAAAAGACAAGAGCGGTCCGGAATTTACTATAGAAAACTGGATAAGGATACAAGGTATTCATAGCAAACAACTAGAGAGGGAAAGATGACAACGGGAACATGCCAAGAATTTATTTGGACTGCAGGTTAGAGATTGCCATCCCTATCAAGGATTAATATCACAGTACAGGCAAAGAGAAAGAAATAGGGGAGTCCTAAACAAAAGACCAGCACTAGTAGAGTTTTTAGTAGCATGTAGAACAGAAGCTGCCATTAAAAAAAAGGAATAGCTAGAACATATAAAATATTACATAACTATATAAGAGTAAGAGGATGTTACAAAGGACTAGGAAGAGATGATACTGGAGAAGCAATCCACAAAGAAACAATGGGAGGATATGTCTCCCAAACATGCAATGAAATCCAGATGATTAAGCATTTTTGCTTGGAAATATTTAGACAAGTTTTTTTTACCTAAAAAAAAGACAGAATTTTTCCTCAGGTACGTAACAAATGCAGGTGGCGTGACAGTGAAGAAAGACGCAATTGGGAACATTTTCTGGGAGTACAGTGAGTAGGTGGTCTTCAAGGATCCCCTGCGGGATGTGCTGTCGAGGATGCTGGGTACACAGATTGGTGTGATGAGGGAGATGATTTTTCTGAGCTATGACAGAACTGTAATTGCCTACCCATGGTAAGGCCTTGCTGCCTCTAATTATGGTGGCTGCCAAAAAACAATTACTATAAAATGGAAATCAAAATCTAAACCAACTATATTAAAAGTAGTGAATATAATAACAGAGATAAAACAACTGGAACTGAGATCTTTAGAAAAAGGTAGGAACAAACTATATGGGAAAAATAGGTACTGTGGGAACAATGCATATAGGGGAGGAATGACATTTAAAAACTCAGGACTTAAATGAGCTATGTAATGTTTGACTGAAAACAATTGGGTAGATTACAGGTGATGTATAATATATGTTTGCAACTGGGAGTGTGTAAGTATGGTTTGTGAGGTAAAATGCTTGCAATTGGGTGTGTGTCACTATGGTTTGTGATGTAAAATACTTGCAACTAGGATTGTGTCAGTGTGATTTTTCATTTATATAAATGTATGGACTGCTTATGTCGTGATGGTTTAATAAAGATGTTTCTTGTTTAAAAAGGGGCAGGAACTGAATCATTTATGTAATGTTGCTTACGTTATATGACATATACAGTTATTTATGAAGCATAATGTTTGTTAAACTTAACACACTGATTACTTTTATGTAAATGTGCCAGTGTCACAAGTGATAACTCAATAAAGGCGTTTAAAAAAAAAACTACCCTGGTGGGATCCCAGACTAAACAGGTTATACAACAAAAGAGAAAATTCATGGCTAAAATCAGGAAGTGTAACTCCCACAAAGATAAGAACTCTCATAAAAAATGAACAGGCAACTAAGGAAGCTAATTAAGTCCAATAAATACAATTTTGATACCAAGACAGCCTCCCAGGCAAATGACAACCATAAGGCCTTCTTCAGCTATGTCAGAAGCCTCAAAAGCAGCACACAGCAGTGTGCTCAACTGTTGGTTAATGGTGCCATATTCACTTAGCCGGGCAGTGTAGCAAAAAGTACAGTTTTGTACCTACCATAAATGTAGATGTTCGAGGGTCCACATTGCTGCAGTCCTTACTATTGGGTAGTCCGCTGTCCAGTCGGCCCGAATACCAGAGTATATGGCTGGCGTGTCAGGGGGCGCTTAGACTGACGCTCGATGCAGTGCGTCCGGGGAGCATGACCGCGCATGATATCATATCCTTCTTCTTTTCCCAGATGTCAGAAGACCCTAAAAGAGGCCAGAAAAAGACATGGCACAAAAAAGTATAACCAATATATAAAAATATATATAAAAAAATCAACACAGAACCTCACCTACACAACCACACACAGGAAACAGGGAGGGAGGGAGGTGGAGGACAATGGGACTGGTGGACTGCAACATGTGGAACATCTACATTTATGGTAGGTACAAAATCTCACTACTTTCTCTCGCTAGTTAGGTTCCACATTGCTCCAGTTGCAGAGGTAGAGAGAGGCTGGCAAATCAGGTAAGAAGTAGGCGCTGACAGGATGCTGCAAAAAGAACTGACAAACACAAAACCAAAAACAGACCCCATTCTTAGAGGTGATACTTAGAGTATAATGCAAGGAATTGATCCCACTAGCTGCCTCTGCACTGAACTCCAAGCCACCCAAAATATCCAATTACTTAGCCTAGTTAAATGTGGAAGGCAGCCCAGTAGCTAGAATGAATCCTAGCCTTGGCTGGCTGGGAATTGCCCTTGCCATGATGGGAATAACAAAATACGATTTGTTGCCCACCCACCCTGCGTTTGTTTTCAAAGCAAAACAGGCTACACAACTGAAACTCAAAACAATAAAAAACTCTTAAGGAATAATCAAAATTGCCTGTTAGTCTCTAATAAATAATGCTTGTTGCCTGTGTACATCTAAAGTGTTGCAAAAAAATTCTCCTTTATTTTTGGGGTCTGCATAAAAGTAAGCATGAAAATGGTTTGGTAAAAAGGCAGGAAGGATGACCTTAGTTAGGTATAAAAGGAAGGATTGAATGACAATCTGATACCTAGGATAATGGAAATCAAAAAAGACTCTACTGCCTAAGGGCCTGCAACTCAGACACCTTCTTGCAGAAGTAATAGCCAATCAAAAAAGCAGTCTCCATGACAAAGTAAAGGTTTCAGCAGTAGCCGCGAACAAAAGAAATAGAGTAAGTTTTTTCCAACAAAGAGTTGAGGATTCGGGTCTTATATTCTTGCCCCTCTAAGAAACTCTTTGATTCTTTGCCCACGAAGAGCTGGTTGGCAATCATAGTATGAGCTGAAGCTGCTGCAAGTGAATCTATGGAGCTGAAGGACAAACCTTTTGTCCAATAACTCAAATAACCTTGAAAGATTTGTCCACAAATTAATCAAGAGCCTCCAAATTCTTTGCTGCACAATAGACAAAAATAAACTCCAAAATTCTTTCTACAATTCAAAATTAAAATTTTCCTTCCATTTTCTTACTTTCTTCCTTAATTTAAAACTTGCTTCCATAATTGAGACCTGCTTGTGTTTCAACACAGACCTGCTGCTGTGTTTCATGATGACCAGGTGAAGTTGACGATAGATGAAGATTGTGATTGATGACACAGATGAGATGAGAAATCTTCTAAGATGCCATGGAGGCTTCCCTGTAAAGGCCATCCCTTAGTCCCCACCAGACTAGTTAGTGAATCTGGGTACCTGTGTTGTCTGAAATCCTTGGAGCTCATCCTTTCATTTGTGGCTTTGTCTGTCTTTTAGCACCTTAGCAAGGTTGGAAGAAGAGGACAAGGTGGAATTTTCAAGGAATGAAGGTTTTCCAACTGATCGACCACTTTGTGCGAAAGCGATTTGGCCCCTTGTGCTTTGGCGTGGGGTGGCGGGGGCTGGTGGTTGGAGAAGTCCTGAATCTAGTATGAGAGTTCCCCCCAACACTATCCAATTTCTAGAAATAGTTGAATCCGTGGGGATCCATGGGTGGGATGTAATGATTTGTCTGTAACACACTGTGTAAGGGTTCTCAAAACCTTGGTTAAAACTTCTTTTGGCTGGAAGAGTTTGCAAGCGTAAAAGTGATCTCCCCATAAAATCATTGCTTGTGTGCAGGGTTAGATGTGTTCCCCTTGTGTTTGTTGATGTTGTACCACATGATTGTTGTGTGCTGTGGGAGAATCAACACCTGCCCTGGAAAAGTAACTCCTTGAAACCATTAATGCAAACTGGGCTACTCCATCAGATGCTTCATGGATATGTAGATGCTGTAGTCTGTATCCACTTTCTTGTCTTGTATCCACTTTCCATTTAGATGGAGCTCCCAAGCATGTCCCAGGCATCTGTGTCGTAAAATCTGTTCTCCCTCTCTGGCGGTCACAGAGGTCCTGAGCCTGTTAATTTCTTTTTCCACCAAGGAATTCTTTTTGAAGATTTGAAGGTATTTGATGTGCGGTGTGTCAATCCTGGCATCCTGTAGTCCATATTTATGCGTTGATTGTAGCTGGCTCGCAATAGCTCTTGGCATTTGCAAAGCACCAGAAGAGAATGTGAATGATGTGCCATGAAGGAGAAGGACTTGTCCTCATAGTCAGTCAAGGTTGACTGATGATGATAGTTGATGAAAAGGGCCAGATAGACTCTTTTTTTTTGGGTGGTTAGAAAAGGCCATCTGGGCTGTACTCCAGAGACACACAGAATCTTAACATGTTAGAGGAGTACTAGACTGACTTTGCTTACGCGTTCTAGAGAATACTAGGCATCTTAGCACTGCTATAAACATAGAGATGATGCTGTGTCTTCCTTCTTTTTCCATAGCAAGAAGGCAGTAGTGCAGTAAAGAATAGATTGAATTCCTTTGTAGCCTGAAGTAAGCTATCACTGAGCCAGAACCTTTGTGAAATGCAGAGGAAGCTGGAATAAAGCAGAGGGCAAATGGACCTTGAATGCAACTGATAATTAGAATATCCCCACAGAGAATACTTAACTTAGCCTTTCTAAGTTACCACAACAGTAAGCTTGACTTTAAAAGTTGAATCCAGTTACCATCCAGTGATCTTGGCCCAAGGAAGGTAAACGTAAGTGTTCTCAACATGGGAAACTCCCCGTAAGTGTTGAGGAGAGATAAATCCAAATTGGTAATCGGTGAGAATCTCAATCTTTCCCTTGGCTTGAGTACTAAAAACCAGGCCCCTTCTTGAGATCCTAGGCCCCTTTCTGATGAGGATCTGGAGAATGGACCCAAAAGGGAGCGTGTCCTCTTTTCTTGAGGGGCAAGAGTATCCTGTCTAAAAAGTGGCATTCTGATGAAATATAATCTGTCACCGCATTGTATGGAGTAATTAACCTCCAAAAGTCTTTGAATGAAATCAACACCCTTTCTGAAAAAAGAATTGTCTTTGGGTTTGTCTTTGAAAGAGACAGTCTTCCTGCCAAAAGGAGCTGCCAGGCGAGAATCTAACTGCAGCCTAAAGAACCTCTGACACTGGGTCTACCAGAAGTCTGAGCAGGTGAACTCCTGTTCTAGGCCTAAAAGAACCTTGAGCTCTGGCCTACTACGACTAGACTACACCCTCTAGATCTAATTATAAATTTCTGGGAAATATAAACTTAGCAGGCCAATTTCTACTAAACTTAACAGCTTGCACTGCAAAAAATTGCACCTCATTTTTCATAGACTTAGCTTTTAGACGACATTTCTTTAAACCATTTTCAACAAAACTCCAAAACAAGTGATCCACACAACGCATCAGATAAAAAATCCTCCATCAAACATGCCTAGCTAAGCTTGATCCCTAAATTCAACAAGGTGCGCCAGACAGAACCCCCACGAGCAACAGAGCATATGGCAGCATCTTACGACATGGCCTGTGCAATAAAAAAAATCCACTCTGTCTTGTTTTCACACTTGTTCAGAGTTTGAAACCACTTAGAGCACTCTTTTGATTCAACAAAAGCATCCACAATAGAGAAGAGTATTTCAATTGATATTTTTGCAATTTTGATATACAATTTCTGAAACTAACAGTTCCAAGCGCTCTCATGGCTAGAGTGGACCTGTTCCCACTTTAACAACCCCACCTATCCAAAGCCTTTTTTAACTTTATCAGTGGGAACACCTTACCACCCTTTCTTAACCCCTTAACACCTTTGGGTAGGAGGCTCTAGGTTCTGGGTCGGACAGTTAAACAAAAACATAGTACCACCAGCCGGGCACCTATGAGCAGGAGAGAAGAGTCAGGGGGCAGGGAGCAAGCTGCAGGGGGGTTTCCACCACCTCTGCAAAAGGCACTTCTACCACATTCAACACAGGAGGTGGTACTGGAGGCCTATGCTGGGGTTTCTCAAAGAGTAATCCCTTTTGGGGGAATCAAGTCTGAAAATCATCCAAATCTCAGTGAAGGAGAAATCCCTCTAGAGGAAGAGAAAATAGAGAAAGAATCAGGAGGATCAGAATCTGGATGGGCATCTCCCCACATCAGAATCAGAATAAGCCACTTAGAACTCTCTTAAATCTTCATGAAGACTCAAGCCTCTGAACACTGGAGGCCTCTGTCAAACAAAGTTTCCACCACCTGCCTCTTCCATCCAATCCAAGCTTCCTCTAACTCTAATAATATAGGTACAACAGAACAAGAAGCTCTAACTTCTTTGGGAAGAAACCGACCTGCTAGGAGAAGCCCCACTTGGCAACAGAGTGGCCTACCCTACAAGAGGCACTTTGTTAAGGAGGGAAGAGAGGCTACTACCACCACCTCCTTAACCTGGCCTACCCTGTGACCTCCCAAAAGCCTACCTCCTGTACAGTACAGTTGGAACCCTAAACTAACAGTAAAGAGACTCCCTGAGGACTGACCGGGCTCCGGCTCATCCAAGCTCCACTGGAATCTCCTACCCAACCGGCGTTTTAACCTGCGCTTCGACAACCTAGAACTTAGCTGTTACGGCATTGCTTCTTGGGGTAAGGCTCCCAAACGAACAACGTGCAGTCTAAGTACAGCTTTAAACAGATCACAATGTATGAAAATACCTCCCTCTTAATAGATGACAAGAAAAAACTCAGGACAAGAAGGCTACAATGTATAAATGGTGCTCAGGCCCTAAACAAGGTATACAATGCATACAGTTATTCCTGATTCATATTTTTTATTCGGTCTGGCACGGTTATTCAAAATTCTGACACTACAAATGAAAACTCTGCATAAAGAAAATGCTAAATGTTCTAGCGAAATATGTAAGAATCGCACTGCCACACTCGCTCCGGCCACCCATGTCGGAAAGCGCCAACCTGCACTATCGCCGACTGCGGCTGCATTGTACCCTGATGAAACCGCGTCAGATCTGGCGTGGCCTGACCCATAGTACCACAATACTTTGGCGTCAGTGGGCCGTCTGCTGGCTGACCATTTCAGTTGCTGCTTTATCCCCATTCAACCCCTGCCACATCCCATGAAATACCTTCAAACACAACCCCTCCAACTATAAATAGAAGCATGTCCTGGCTGTGCTTGCTAAGATCAAGAACACAGAATCAATTGGCTAATATCCCAGGATGCCTCCTGAATAGACTAAAACATGACCAATCAGGGCCACTGGAATTACTATTTAACTTGAGGCTTAAAACAGACTTCATGCCACAATAACTGAGAGCAGCAAAAGTCATCCCCACTTCATAAGGGCAGACCACCAACAGACCGCAGAAACTACAGACCCATTAGTTTGACTTGTGTTATGTGCAAAACAATGGAAATTATCAAAAAAGTTATCAAAAAAGACAAGGGAGACCTTCAGACACTGAGCAATCCTGCTTGGCTTTGGCAAAGGAAGGTCATGCCTACTGAACTTGTTGGATTTCTTTGAGAAGGTCACCAAGGCAATGGATGAGGGTAAAAGTGCATACTGCCTACCCTGACCTGGCTAAGGCATTTGATACAATACCCTACTCTGGCAATGTTAAACTGGCAGAATTTGGCATAAACCCTTATAAAACATACAGAATAACAAGATGGCTCACAAGTAGGGTTCAAGAAGTTAGGATTGGTAAGACTACTTCCTCCAAGAACCCAGTAACCAGTGGAGTCCCTTCAAAGTCTGTTCTGGGCCTGCTCCTTTGACATCTACTTCTCAAAAGTCAAGGCTAATGTCAAAGGCATCTGACTGACCAAACAGACAAAGACACTAACATCTTACAACAGTGTCTAGCACTGACAAATGACTGGGGCCAAAGCCATGGTTTAAAATTCAGTGCAAAGAAATGCATTATAGTACCTGGGAAATCAGCCACTGCAAGAATCAACATAATCAATAAAACACCTCTAAAAATTGACCCACTAGTCAGGAATCTGGGAACACGTAACATAGCCTTTAACCAACATATATCCAAGGTAGTAAGGAACTCCTCCTGTGCTGCCAAACTTATAACCGCACGGAACCTAGGTCCAGATAATGAACATCCGCAAAAGCTCCTTTCAAAAAGGATACAGGGCTAAACACAATGCCCTGTATGCATCGCTTCAAAGCCCCATCCAGATATTCAGTTTCCTACAGGCTCCCGAGAGGTGGATCTATGCCTGTCATACAAGGCATCCCTGGTCCTTGCGCTGATGAACCTTTTGCGCATCTGCAAAACAAAACCGCATCAGAACTACTAGATATAAAGACCTAAATTTTGCTTGCAACAAACAGGACACACTGGAGAGACTTGTCTCTCAGAGAATTCCCTTTCTCTGGAAAAGGCTTTCCATCCATGTGAAACAAAGTCCCTTCCCAACCTTATTTAAGCACAACTTGGACTACTGTACAGGACTTAGAGACCAAACTTATCTTTTAGTCTAATCTAGCACCCATGTCTTTGACAGAGGCAGTCAGTAACTCATGACAATCAGCAATCATCCCCTATATAAATGTCTAAAGAAATGTAACCGAGACACAAATATGGGTCGAGTTATTTGCTCCCAAAATCTTGGTTCCTTTGCCAGGTTTCTTCAATCAATTCCAGACTCTTCTTGCTTGTCTATTTTCTGTACCCCTACTTGAAATCATCTCTAATGGCAAAATCGCCTTTCTCCATTCTTGTATTGGTTTAATGCTTAGAATAATTTCTATTACTTTATGAATATAATATTTTGTATGGTTATTCTCCTTATGGATCCACATCCAAAATTCCACTCTGTTTCTTGAACTTACCCCTTGGTTCAGCTTCATCAATTTCAACTTAGAATTACAACCTTCTGCTTGTGTTATGTATGCAAACTTCAGTTATGTAGCTCTAAAACCTCTTCAAATCAGGTAAAACTAAACCACCTTGTTCTATTGGATGAATAAACTTATCCCACTTAACTTTTGCCCTCTTTCCCTCCCACATAAATTTCCTCAATTCTTTACCTCACCTCTCTCCTTGGGTTGGTTAATAACAGTAACTCGTATACACGACTAAAGGACCAATCATATTTTCACTGCTTGTATCTTACTACCTACATCCATAAATAAGTTTCCAGTTTCTCAATTTTTATATTACCTTTTGTTTAGCCTCTTCCCACATATCCTTAGCTGCCATAACAGTAGCCTTTTTAATTCATACTGTTATACTGTCCCCTTCTAAGTCTCCCGCTACATCCTCACTACTGCAAATCAAATTCCAGTCCAACTATATTCCCAGCTGAAAGTTGGTTTCTCCCAAATTTTTCTAATGCACCATAAGAGTTTTCAGTAGAATTTCAACACATGCCACTGTAATCCTCCTCCCTTGCCAATATCACTTAACATAAATGCAACATTTGTCTGTTTTTTCCCCCTCATCCATCACTACTGGAGCCCCTCAAGCAATTAGTATAATTACCCCTCCCCCTTTTCCCCTGTCCTTGACATTCTGCTGAATATCCATTCTGAAATCCTCTGTCAAACTTGCAACCTCCTTTTTTTTCAAAATGTGTCCCCTTCGGCACTGCTGTTGCACTCTGTATTTCTTAATACAATTCAATACTCTTCCTTTTTTTAATCAATACCTGCAAAGCCGCTCACGTTCCAGGATAATACGGACAGCACCATCAAAAAACAGTTGTTCTCACCTACTTATACACAGGTTGTGTGTGCAATTGCAGCTTTTGTGTTACATGCATACACTTTTTCAGGCCGATCTATTGCAAAGTTGTTTCTTCTCATCTCCATTTGAACCTATATCACATTATGAGACTGATTTAATGAAAACCCTCAAAAAGAAACTTAAAAAAACACCCTCACGCCCTAGTAACCTGTAAAACACAAAACTGCATACATTTTAAAAACAAAGTTTAACCCTCCAGAAAGGAACTGTCCCAAATTGACAGCTATACCTACAAGCATTATCTAACCTAAAATTAAAGTTACCCTTAATAAAGCGCATGCTTCAGCCTGTGCTCCTACTTACACTGATTGCTGTCTGTTCTTTTCTTACTGCTCTTTCCCTCTCAGATAAGAAAAGCAGCTGATATGCTTTCAGAAAACAATAACTTTTAGCCCTAATAAAAAGAACACTAACCATCTTTAATTAAAACTAAATTATATACAGTTCTATAACAGCAATTAAAGTATTAAGACTGCTTGGGAGCTTGCCTCCTTTTACTTCCATTCATTTCAAACTTATTTTCACTGAACTGCTTGCCATTGTACCTTTAAATTTTACATTTCCCTTAGCAAAAAAAACTCACAATTCTGAAGACTAACTCCTTGCAACTGCAGATGGCTTGTCTCCATGGAAGTGTTATAAGCAACAAATCTTTATAAATTTCACTCAGATGAATGCGCAGCTGCCTTAAGCTACAGACATCTCGATCCACTGTACATTTGCCACTGAAAACAATACCTTTGTATTTGTAAGCAGCTTAGTATTTTCATGTATTTCATTATTTTGTCTTATCTTCAAAGCTAACATGATTAAAAAAACACACCTGTTTAAAGCTCAAGTCAAAGGTAGTAATCTAGTTATTCACACTTGCACCCCACCCCCACCTCAGCATCCCAAGATCACAGCATATGAATATTTAACTTGCTTTTGTCTGGCCTTTTACTCCTGTTATACTGTAAAACCTCTTTCTTACAACTAAAAAAGTACTTTTTCTTTAATATCTTTATTACATACAATTACTGAAAAGACCCCCCCCCCCCCGCATTTAAAATACCCCTGAATACAATACATAACTGTTTTAGTGTATACATCATACAGTTCATGAAAAATGTAATACAATTAACAATTTTTTACTTATTATTTCCTCACATTTTAGTACATCCTTCCCCCATTTTAGTGTCCTTCTAAAGGCTCTATTACTTTTTTGAAAAGACTGTTAAACACTGACACAAATACCGAAAGACCAAAACTTCGAATGGCCAAATAAGCAATTTGTTTCTCATGGAAAAAAAATCGCTTGGCCAACAAAACATAAAACCAATCAAACCCTATGAAGTGGGGGGCTGTGCCCACCCCCCAAACTAAATATTCCAACTCTGAGATCACATTACAGTGGAGGAAAGGGCAAATTCCTGACAATGGCCATGTCATTTTTTTCCTCCTGGAAAAAATTCGCTTACTTGGCCGCTTGAAGTTTTGGTAGTTCGCCATTTACGTGTCTACCAAAGGGCATTCGGTTAGCAGCCCTTTCGACAACATAAATGGGACCTCCTTCTAAACAGTAATGATATAAAGTGAGGCATATACTTTGCGGTACAACCACAAGTTTAACAGTTAAGTCCATTGTTTTTAACCACTTTCTTGCAAAACCATATTTCACAAATAAGATGTTTTATAGTCTTCCATTTATTCAACAGTTTCACAGCTGCTGTGGTCTTCTTCCTGTTCCCCTCCCATCTCCCAACACCAGACTCTCAATTCAAGTCCAGGGTACTAAGGATAATTCTAGTCAACTCCAATGTTTTTTCTTAAGCTCTCTCTCAAGCAGTTTCATCTGAACATTGGAAAAGGTTTCACTGGTTAAGTCTCTCTATGAACCTTATCGTTAGAAGATTGACAGTAATAATGCCCTTCTACTTTCTGAATCACTTTTTGAATACATTTTTTTTTACTTCCTCCTTAACCTGTTCTGCATCAAAAAAATTACTTCGATCCTCCAAGAAAAAGCACTCTTAAGACATGTGGATACAGCACTGGAATATCACACCTGCTTCAAGACATAACCTGACTGCTGGGATAAATCTGATTCTCTTCTGCCTGGTGTACAGTAAATGATCTTTTTTTTTTTTTTTTTTTTTTTTTACAAACACTTGTCTCCATTTTTAATACTTAGCCCTTCTGCCACAATTCTGTCAGGATCAACTCTTTCTGATTGCATCTTAACTAATAAAGGTCTTGGCTGCTTTCTCGTGGCTGGGTTTGGAGCATACATATAATGTGCCCCTTTCAATTAACAAATTCTGCTGTGGTACACCAGTCTAGTTGCTTATTTGTGCTTTCATAAAATGAATAGTCTGTTACTTCCAGTTTTTCTGCTACAGTTGAAAGTTTAAATTCTCTCTACACACAGTATTTTTTAAACAGTTCTTGAGAAACTTCATATTCAGACGGCTTTTTCTTCATGACAACCTCTGATTTTCTGCAGTTTTATCACTTCATCTGAATGGCTAGTTTTATTTTTCCACCTTTTGTTGCTTGCACTGATATATTTTAAACACCTCTAAGTACATTTGATTTATTTTTCCTTCAAATCACTGGAAGTCAGCTCTTGAATCAAAGCTGAAGCCTGATCCACTTTTTGCTACCAGCTGCAGAATCCTTCCTAGATAGCATTCCCTTTTCACTTTTTTTGGTTGACTTTACTTCATGTTTTCCAATTTTATTCTGTGCTGGCATCTAGGCAGTGTATTTACTAGCCATTTGTCGAGGAACAAATGAAAATTTACATCAGATCAGAGTATTTCCAAAAAAATTTCAATGGCACTTTCTCTGTTTTCACACTGGGAGAGCTGAAGTTACATTGTTGATAAGTGTGCAGCCAAGTTGAACTCCCTAAAAAGTAATTACAATGTGGGAAAAAGACAGCTGAAGTGTGAATACTTTTTTTGACCCACGTCTTGGAAACTGCTAGTATGTCACGGTTGTGTAGTTTGAGTGTCAATCTCACCTTATTAATTACAAAGGCTTTGGGCATTTACTAATAAAGAGCTGGAGAAGAAAGAGATTCATTTATGCCTCTGATAAGAATGAAAAATGGTGCAACTTTGTCCAATATTATGGAGAGCTTCAAGGATCATGGAGACGAGTGGTTCTGAATGTGAGAAGAATCCCTTTAAGAAAATGCCTGACCACAAAGTACTGGGCCAGAGTCTTACCCTCCAAAGACTACAATGAACCAGAGAAGATTTGGTAACCTATAAGCTCCTAATATTTATAAAGCTTTCTTCTTGTATAACAAACAATGCAAAGGATTCTTGTTTCTGTTTAGCTGGCATCTCTTTCCTATTTACTGTCACAGGTACAATTTCCCCTGCAAATAAAATTAGGCACTCTTATAAGACTCAGAAAACAAAAAAATGAAACAAATGACTTCATCCTGCTTAAAGTACAGGTGCATTTTCAGAAAAATGACTGTATAACAGGTTATAATTAGGTAGGGCAAAACTAATACTCCAGAGAATAAACATAATCAGAGTTTCTTTCACTTTCTACCCACAGCTCTCACGGATTCAGGAAATGCTCAACAGTACTTAGACACAGTATGCTACTCATTCTGAAATCAGATCCACTGTAACTCTGGTCAGAATGCAAGTGCTCACCAAGCTGTGCTTCTTTCGCCATTTGCGTTTCATGGATAATGTTTCGCAGGATCTGCTCTTCTTGGATCAATTTGTATTTTTCTAGTATGTCCTGTTGCCTCAGGTAATGGTCATGCTGCTTTTGGTACTCTTTTAGCTCATTCAAGGTCCGCTGCAGAGACCTGCAAATTATAACAGGGAATGAGAATCTGTATTTCCACTATTTAAAAAAAAAATTATGTACTCCAACTCACCATAATGTTCCATCTGTGTTGTCCATTTTCATTCTTCAAATGTTGGTTCAGATCAGATTCTCAGATCTGACTTGGCCACTTCTTCCACATCGTAGAACACTGAAAATTCAAGTTTCTCCCTCTACCCATAATGCCTTCTTAGTCACCTTACATACCCTTCGATCTAGTTTGCTGTCCATAGACCTACAGAGTAGTGGAGAATAAGGAAATAACAGAATCTAGAACTCAAACAAATGAAAAGTGGTTTCTCCAATATCCTTCAATCTTTCAAGGAGTAAACCAAAGGAGGGGGTTGGTGGGAGGGAAGATGAGGAAGAATGAAAATTGAAAACACAGACAGAACATTACAGTAAGTACATAACTATCTGATGTTTTCATTCCTCAACTGTTGGGACACAGTCCCCAGCTACCTAAATCGTAGGAGGACTCTAAGTAAGGATTTTCCTGAGCATAGCTGAGCCAAAGGCTGCTCTTTCCCTACAGACTAGATCCAATTTGCAATGAGCAATAAAGGTATGAGGATTAGCCCAGGTTGCAGATGCACAAAATTCATCCAAGGAAATTTTAGACAAGAATTGTGAAAATGATATCACAGACCTGGCAGAACGGGCTTTTAGTGGGTTTGGTAAAGGCAAAACTACTTTTTTCATAAACAAAGTAATACTATCAGTCAACCATTTAGTTAAATTAACTTTAGAAACTGTTTTTCCTAATTATGATTCAGAAAGCCAAACATTTTTTAGATTTCCTAAAATCTTGGTTTCTGTGAAGGCAGAACTGTCTGTGAACATCCAATTGGTGTAACATATATTCACCTTTGTCTAGAGAGCACAGTGATAAAAACTCATGTTGATAGCATGGAGCATGTGATTAAAAGAAACCAGCCCAAGCACATGGCATCAACTGTGACCCCTTGCAGCACTCTATGGTAAATCCCAGAGCTTTCTAGCAAATTCCAAAGTTCACATAGTCTCAGTGAAGCAAAAGACTGAGTCAGAAAACTAAAAAGCATGGGCCTCAACCTAGTTTCAGAGCCAACTGTCGTAACTGGGGTGGTAGCCATGAATCCAAGAAGAAAAAATGTTTAGCTTTTGGTCAACAATGCCACAAATGGCGTAAATGGAATCAGTTCAAAAGGTCTTGTAAATCAAAAGGCCTACATTCTTTTATTAAAAGGGAGCATTTTAAGAAACGAGTTGATCAGTTAGAGAGCTGCAACCCTACTCTGGTATGGATGGTGTGTCAGTACTTCATGAAACAGTTAATGCAGCAGATGAGGGCAAAAAATGAAGTATTTTGTAACTGCTTGGATAAATGGCAAAACCACAGAGCTCAAAGTTTATACAGTTTCCAAGTGCAATGTTATGTCAGTAGAAACATTTGCTAGAGTGTATTTATGGTGAAAGGCTTGATTTGGCAAGGTATGTGAAGCTTGTTGTTTAAGGAGGTGAAGATATTTAAACCGAAGCACAGAAGTGCTTTCATGTTACTCTGCTGGAAGAAGCTATGATTTATTTTATGTGGTCAAGAGGCACGTCCAGTCATTACTAGGGCTCACAGACAGTTTGAAAATGGGACTGCTTTTATTTAATAAGGAAGCCCATCGTGTTAGCTTAAAAGACCACTACTCTAATATCACCAAGTACATTTTTCCCATCTATGCTGATCTGTATGAAGATAAACAAGGCAAGATTCCAGTTGTGTACTCCATGAAGTTAGACCCAAAGGTCAGTTCAGTTATCAGGCCAGCACGTAAAGTTCCAATAGCCATGCAGGACAGAATCAATGCAGAGTTAGATAAAATGGTGCAACAAGGTGTGATTTTGCCCAGTTACAACTCCAACTGGCAGCTCACAAGAAAAGCTCAGATGACATCAGAATGTGTATTGACCCACAAGATTGAAACAAAGCATTAAAAATACCTCATAATCCAATGCACACAGTGGAAGCCACAGCCTTGATGCCAAATGCCACTATTTTTTCTGTCTGAGATGCAAAGTTTATTTTTTTGTCAAGCTGAATTTGCCAAAATGATCATTGCTCACTACATTTAGTACTTCGTTTGGCAGGTACAATTTTTTTAGAATGTCATTTGGGATGAATTCTGCACCAGAATTCTTTCAATGAGCAATGGAGCATTTTTTCTGGGTATCCTTGTGCCAATATAGCAGATGACACACTAGTAAGAGATCACAATGAAGCACAACATGACAGAAACCTCAGAAAAGTTCTAGAAAGGCCACATCAAGTGAATCTTAAGCTCAATCCCCACAAATTCACATTCAGGCTACAAGACATTACTTATGCTGGTCATTTGCTTACTATTACAAGCCTACGACCAAACACTTCAAAGCAAACAGCCATTCTTGAGATGCCAGCACCAGGCAATGTTCAAGCCCTACAATGTTTTCTTTGCATGGTCAACTATCTAGGCAAGTTCATTCTAGACTTGAGCTTTCAGCCCACACACGTGAAGATGCATGCTGGTCTTGGTTAGAGCAACACCAAAGAGCATTTGATGTCCTGAAACAGAGAATTGATAGCTCACCAACTATGAGATACTATGATGTTCACAAGCAAGTTACAGTTTACTGTGATGCTTCGAAATTCTGTTTAGGTGCAGTAATTCTACAAGAGGATCAACCTGTTGCCTACACGTTGAGAACTCTTTCCCAAACTGAGATGCAGTATGGCCAGATCGAGAAACAGCTTTTGGCAATTGTGTTTGCATGTTCAAAGTTTCAGGATTATGTTTATGGCAGACCTCTCCAGATTGAAATACCACCAACGTTTAGTCACTATCTTAAGAAACCTTATGCACAAAGTTCCAGCCCTACTGCAAAATAGAATGTTGAGACTGCAAATGTACAATTTCAATCCTGTCTACAAGAAAGGCAAACTTCTCTATCTTGGTGATACACTATCCAGATCACCCAGAAACACAATAGAACTACATAAGAATGAGAACATTGACTTAGAAGTCAGGGAAGTGAGAAATTTTCCTCCACACATCTTGCTGATTTGAGAGATCACACATTCAGTTTTACAGAGGCTCATCCACTTTATCAGTCAAGGTTGGCTGTCAAATTAGTCTAGTTTACCTCAAGAAATGCAACCTTATTTTACATACAGAGATGAGATTCTGGGTGACAAATGTATTATGAAAGGTCCAAAAGTATTTGTTCCAAAATCATTGCAACCAGAGTACATTTTATCTTGCATCATGGTCACTCAGGAGTCTATTCTACTAAAAGAAGGGCGAGAGAACTAGTATTTTTGCCTATGTCACAAGATATTGAGACAGCACTTTTATCCTGTTCAGTGTGTAATAGTAAAAACCCACATCGACAGAAGGAACCACTTCAGCTTAACCAGATTCCGGAAATACCTTGGTTGACAGTAGCCACGGACATTTCTGAGCAGAATGGTCAACATTATTTGGTGTTAGCAGACTCTTACTCCAATTAGTTTGAGACGGACCTACTTCCCAACCTATCATCCAGTACTGTCATTACTAAGATGAAACATCATTTTGCAGTCCATGGTAGTCCACACAAAGTTATTTCTGACAATGGCACGCAGTTTACAAGTCAACAGTTCAAAAAGATTTGGTGATTTGGGACTTAACTCATGTCACAAGTACTCCCGAGTACCTGCAGTCATATGGTTTGACAGAATTTGCAGTTCAAAGTGCAAAACAGTTACCTGAGAAGTCAAAGAGAGATAATAGTGATGTTTTCCTAAATTTCTTGAATCTCATAAATGTTCCTCGTGACAAACATCTTGGCTCACCTGTTCAGAGACTTCTGTCAAGATAAACCAGAACCACATTACCAATCAGTAGTCAATTGTTGGTTCCATGTGCCAAGAACACATTAGTGACAGCCAAACTGTGGAAGTGCCTAACCCAGAAGTCCTACTACAATAAAACTAGCAAACCGCTCAATCCAATACGAGAGGGAGGAGTGCTAAGGATGCAGACATCCAAAGGTTATGATCGGATTGGTGTTGTGAAAAATGTTGGTCCAAAGCAGAGATCATACATTGTGGAATCACAAGCAGCAGTTTTTAGGCGGAATCAGAAGCATTTGAGACCAGTGTCCAAGCCTATGCCACAACACAAAGCTTGTGAGAAAGACCATCTCAGAGTAGGTTGTCCAGTACTCTAATTCCAGAAGTTGTTCCAGAGGACATTCTGGTTCCTGTGATGAATCAGAAGTTCCTGATAGGAGTTGTGCACCGCAAACTGTCCTTGTTGTTAAATCTGGCTCAGATTGTTATGTTACGAGATATGGTTGCATCTCTAAACGCTGTAGCAGATACGAAGCAAATTGGACATGAACATTGTGTTTTGTTTCTTATAAAGTAATGAATGTCTAAGCTCTGATTCTTTCAACAGAACACGCTTTTTAAGGAGGAGGAGGATGCTGATCAATATGTGTATATACCTTTAAGAAGCTATCTAAGTGGCTTGCACAAGTGTACAAATACTAAGCACATGCAAGCCTGGCTGCCATTTTGTAGTAAGCTTTTGAGATGCAACCATCTATGTAAGGTCCGTCTGTTAACTAGTTTGTTTGTACTTTATGATGCTGCTGTCCATTCTGATGTGTTTCTACGTATTTAAGCATCTAAATGAACTCCCTGCCTGCTCGTCTTGCATGTTACAGACAGAAAAGCAATATCGGGGGACCGACCACCTCTTTGTTTTAGAAGATCTAAGAGGTCTCCAAAAAAGACACCAGGTGATCTGGGGGACCCTTCCCCTTCATCAAAGTCACTGCAATTACAGACTCTTGTGGAGAGTCTAAGCACCTCCTACTGCACTTCCTCTTTCAAGGAACCTCCTTGGTGGGATGCTTCAAGAAGGTATCAGAAGATATGACTATATCCTGTTGGGTGGCCTGAGACTGGTTCAGGCTGGCTGCCCCAGTGGAATGGATGACAGGCTCTGGATGTAGAATCAAATGGGGCTGGGGAGTTGGAGCCAAAGACGGTAGAGAAGTCTGAATTCTAGGAATAGAGAAGGCTCTCTCCACTACCTTGAATGTAGAATGTCTGGGAGAACCAGTAACAGACTGATCCAACAAGGCAGGCTTATGAACCATCAGTTCCACAGTCCCACAAACAAACTAGTCTAGGAGGGAATCAGAGCTGAGCTGTCCAGAGCCAAAGCACCGAGAGGTAGCGACAGCTCCAACAACTCTGGAGTCAAATCCAACACCCCAGAGCCATTGCAGATGCTACAGGTTCAAGAGTAGTCCAGCTCTAAAGTACTCAACACTGGACAACTCAGAGACACCATCAGAGACTATGATGCCAACATTTTCAGATCAGAGGCATACTTCAGGACTTTCAGACCCAATGGCTCCAAAACCAAAGGTCGGATGAGAGAAGAAGCCAATATTGGAGGTGTAAGTACTAAGAAGGGTCTCCAGACCCGATGAGGCCGGATCCGAAAGAACTCCCATTTGTATCTGCACCCTGAAAAACAATCATTCTGTCCACATCTGCTTTGGATAGGCTCCTGGAAGACAGAATGGATGAGGCTCATGACTGATAAGGAGACTGTGCCAAAAAGGGTGGTAAATTGGCTCCGGCGGTAATATAGTTTAATGGAAACCACGGTGATTTGATGGATTTAGATCTTGAAATCAGTCATATCCAACTTTTTACTTGTTTGCGGGGTGGCTCTACAAATGGAGTTGAAGTAAAGGACAGTGTCCGATCAGAAGATTTATGAGATTTTTTAAATGAGTGTCTCACTTTCTTTCCAACCTTTATATGGTTTGACCCCTGGAGGCCACAGATGCAGGTTTTGAGGGCAGTAAGCCACTAAGAATTACCTTACATAATTTTACTTTGAATGCGCTTCTGGCTTGGGAATTTTGTGGATGCTGGCCACGCATTTTTAAAACCCTGAACATTTGTCAGACATTTTAATGTACATACACAGAAAGCAATGAAAAAAATTAAGAAAAAACTTTTTTTTTTAATAGTAAGGAAAAAACAAATTGCCAACAACTGTACAAGTGCAAGAAAGAGTACTAAAAAATACTATAATGGAACAGAATACCAGCGATGGTAATTGAGAATACTCTGAGTAAAAACATGACATTATAACCTTCTATATAAAGGGTTAAAGGAAGGAAAAAAGAAAGTTACAACTATAAGAATTACAGAAAGAACGACTACACACTCAAAAACTTTAAAAGCTCACTCGAGAGTTTCACGACCTACATCCAAACACTATGGCGGCAAACAAGATTTGAGGCATCAAGCGAGCAGAGCACTATGGGTAAATGGAGGAGCTCAAGAGTTTTCAGTTTTCTAAGATCTGGAAGAAGCAGCTGGGTTGGATCTGAGGATCGGATCCAAGTCAAACAATTGAGGAAGGAATGAAAAAGACATCAGATCAAAAATACTAAAAGCCTTACCAATCCCCCCCAAAACCTGGAAATGTGCCAGATTTTAATTAAAATCATTCAACAACCAGTAGGGAAAAGCTGTAAAATATTAGTAAATCAAAACAAATTGTTCATTGAGTTTTCAAAAAAGTGTGCACATTGTAAACAAATGCAGTTCTCATATTAAACACTTTTAAATTTCTCTGTCAAATCAGGAAAAAAATTGTCATCTTATGTTTTGTCTCTAAACTCTTGAGAATTTAGACCCTTAGTATACCACTGACCATTTTCCCACCATTGCATCAGATAAAACACCAGGCAAAATCTAAACAGTCCAACTTTCCACAGAGGGGTCTGAAATAGAAGTTATGTCCTTACCATAACGTTCCATGTGGAGTGTTCATCTCACCTTAGTTCTTACACATGGGTTCGGAGCCGATCCTCGGCTCCGTGTCGGCCGCTTGCAAGCTCTGCATCGAGAAGAAGCTCGAGACAACCTAATACCCACAATCCCTCTCTGCCTTTACCTCAGATCTAGTTTGCAAGCAAACCAGTAGTCAGAGAGAGCACACTCATGCTTATATCACATATGCACAGAACTAAGAGTCTATATATATATATACACATATACACATATATATACATGTCAACTATATACACAACAACTGCAATAAAGAAGCAGAATGCCCCAGGCCAGGCACCAAACTGAACGTTCTTCCTAAGGGCGGGAGGGTGGGAATGTAAGAACAAAGGCGAGATGAACACTCCACATGGAACGTTATGGTAAGGACATAACTTCTATATGTGATAGTGTTCAATCTCGCCGTTTGTTCTTACACATGGGTAGCGTCCCTAGCTCCTTGTTCCTGAGGAACTCACGGAAGGACGTTCTTGAGCACAGTGGAACCAAAGGTTGCCCTGTCCCTACAAACCTTGTCTACCTTATAATGAGAAATGAATGTATGTGGCTTAGACCAAGTAGCAGCCGCACAAATAGCGTCTAGTGGTAGGCGGGCTGCATGAGCCAGGGATGTAGACACTGACCTTGTGGAATGTCCTTTGGGTTTGTGCAAAAGAGTTTGATTTGAAGAATCATAGACATAGATGATACAATCAGTTAACCACTTAGAAAGAGTTCTTTTGGTAACCGCTACTCCTTTCCTGTTATCAGCAAAGGCTACAAAAGTTGATCAGTTTTTCTGTGATCTTTTGTTCTATCCAAGTAAAACCTTAGCTGTCTGTGAACATCTAATTTGTGCAACATATACTCCATTTTATTGGAGTGATTCTTGAAGAAAGTGGGTAATTCAATGGACTGATTAATATTATTAATAGAACAAACTTTAGGAAGGAAGGATGAATTAGTTCTAAGAGAAACTCTGTCAGAGTGAAAGATCAAATAAGGGTGCTTAATGGAGAGAGCTTGAAGTTCAGATACTCGCCTAGCGGATGTAATGGCTACCAAAAGAGAGTCTTCCATGACAAAAATTTCAATGGGCAAGAGGAGGCTGGTTCAAGGGGGCAGCATTAACTTAGATAACAATAAGTTTAGACTCCAAGGTGACATAGGAGATCTAATTGGTGGTCTAATATGAAAAGCCCCTTTTAAAAGGCTTTACAAAGTCTGTGGGCCATAACAGGAGCCCCACATTCTTCCACATGGAAATTAGAAATGGCAGCCAATTGAACTCTTAATGTGGCAGGAGAAGCACCCTGATGGAACAAGTCTGTTAAAAACTCTAATATTTTATTCAAAGGAGCTATAACAGGGTCCACTTGCTGTGTATTCGCAGAATACAAAGCGCTTCCATTTACTAGTATATGTTTTAGTAGTGGAAGCTTTATGAGAAGCCACTAATATATTCTGAACTGCAGGCAAAAGAAGATCAGACCTGGCTAAGTTGGGAATTGGAGCAGCCAAGCTGCTAGATGGAGGGACAAGAGCGAGGGGTGAGGAGCCCCTGACGAGTGAGTCAATAGATCTGGCTCTGGGTCCAGGATCCAGGGTCCCCGAATGCAGTGTGTGTCATGAGGAAGGGAACCAAATTTGACGAGGCCAGAATGGGGCAATGAGGGTTATTGTCCTGTGTAGGGTTTTGGCTTTCTGGAGAAACTTTGATATCAGGGGGAAGGGAGGAAATGCGTACAGGAGTCCCGGGGGCCAATCGTGGATCAGTGCGTCCCTGGGGACTTCCCCTGGAGGGGGTAATAGGGCAAAGTAGCTCCTGCATTTGGCGTTCATTGGAGACGCAAACAGATCGCAGGAAGGCTGGCCCCACGTGCGAAAAATCTTTTTCGCAACTGACTGTTTTAGGGACCACTCGTGCGGTAACAGAATTGCTCTGCTCAGCCTGTCGGCTATGACGTTGGATGACCCCGGGATGTGCGTTGCTATCAGAAAGCGACCCGTGGACTCCGACCATTGCCAGATTCTCATGGCCTCTCTGCATAGCTGATAGGACTTGGTTCCCCCTTGCTTGTTTATGTACCAGACTACCGACATGTTGTCCGTCTGAACTGCAATAGTTCCCAGAGGAAGAAGGGGAGCAAAGTGTTGCAGCGCTAGAAACACTGCCCTCAACTCTAGAACATTGATGTGCAGATTGTACTCTAAATTGGTCCATTCGCCTTGGACTGTCTGTCCCTGAAAGATGCCCCCCCACCCTATCAGGGAAGCGTCCGTGGTCACCGTAACTGTAGTGGGTAGCACAAATGGTCTCCCTTGGAAAGGTTGCACGCCTGAAGCCACCAGTTTAGGTGTGTTTTGCATGTGTTCGTTATAAGAATCTCGTGTGTTAGAGGTAGTTGTTGGAACGACCATTGTGCAAACAGTAGCCATTGTAGGACTCTCATGTGCAGTCTTCCCAAGGGTATTGCAATAAGAGAAGCTGACATGAGTCCCAAAACCTTCAGTACCAGTTTTGCTGGGGATTTCCTGGACAAGAGAAGAAGACGTATGTGAGTCAGAAGTGAAAGTATCCTTTCTGGAGGAAGTCTTAGAATTAACTGATGTGTATTTAATTCCGCTCCTATGAATAAGATACTCTGTGATGGCTGTAGTAAGGATTTTTCGAAGTTTAAGGAAATTCCTAGGTGAATACACAGTTGAAGAGTATAGTCTCTGGCCTGTACTAGTTGACGCTGGGTGGTGGCAGAAAGCAGCCAGTCGTCCAGATACGGAAACACCTGGAATCCTTGGCGTCTCAAGTGAGACGCTACCACTGCCATGCATTTGGTGAAGACCCTGGGGGCTGAGGTCAGACCAAAGGGCAGGGCTCGAAACTGAAAGTGACTGGCACCCAGCCGAAGCAAATTATCTCTGGATGCCCTGGCCATTTTGATGTGGTAGTATGCTTCCTTCAGATCTATTGAGCACATCCAGTCGTCCTTCTGTAAGAATGGAAGGATCGATTGAAGCGTGACCATTCGGAACTTTTCTTTCTTGACGAAGGTATTGAGGTCGCTTAGGTCCAGAATGGGCCTCCAGTCCCCTGTTTTCTTTGGAACTAAAAAGAACCTTGAGTAAGTCCCGAATCCTTTCTGGTCTGCTGGGACTGGTTGGATGACTTTTCTAGCAGCTTTGAAATTTCTATAGCTGCTGGCTCGCAGATGGGGCGGTACATCTGGGAGTCTTTTCTTTGGAATGGGATGGGATAGAAAAGGTATATTGTAACCTCTGGTAACCACGCTTTTTACCCACTTGTCTGTAGTTATGTTTTGCCAGGCCTGAGGGTATAAAGCTAAGCGACCCGACTGCCTCCAGAGCAGGACAGTCGGGCCTCCTCTCAGGAGTGCTGGAAAGGTTTACCAGGGAGTGTATCCCTGTCACCTTGATTCTGCGGACCCCTCTGCCGCCAGGGCGGCGTCTTCCACCTCTGCCCCTCCTCTGCCTCTAGAGGGGCATCACCCTGTGTGCCTGGGAAAGGTCCTTGGGGTTTTGAAACCAAATTTTTCCACCACGTTGCCCTTTGGGAGTACGGTCTGGTTGGGGTGGAAAACGGACTCCGACAGCAGACAGAGTCTTTCCCTCCTGCTCACACCGGGTAAGGGTCTCCTTTACTTTGGGGCCAAAAAGAGTGGCACCGTCAAATGGGGCGTTAGTAAAGGAAGACTTGAAGGCTTCATGAAATGAACATAAGCGCATCCGGGATGGTGTGCGAAGAGCAATCGCTGAGGCCGCTGCGGTACTCGCACCCCCGGCTGCGTAAGAGATCAGCCTCATGGACGAGTTCACAATGGATGTAAGGGTATTAAGTTGCTGTCACTTTCTCTGAGACAGCAGCATCTGTAGTACCCTGGAGGGTATCTCCCAACTCTTTGACTAGATCCCTCTGTAGTCGTGTAAAGTGGGTCAAATAGTTCAGGGATCGCATGGAAAAAGCCGCTGAACTAAAAATGCGCTTCCCATACCTGTCCATAGTCCTAGAATCTTTATTAGGGGGATGGACAGATGAGGAAGATTCCGACATCTCCTTTTTCGTGGCCGCTGCCACCACCATAGCGTCCACTGGAACTCCTTTTGTCAAGTAAGTCTTGTCCTGGGGTGCAGTGATATACTTATTGGGTTTCCTTGGGACTGGTTCCACTGTGTCAGGAGCCTCCCACGCCCTTCGAGCAATAAGTTCCATTAATTCATCGAAGGGCAGTGTGACCCAGGAGGAGGAAGGGCGAGCACCGAATGCCTTCAGCAAGACTGACTCATCCTCAGAAGGGGGGAGGGACTGCCAGTCACCTCTCTGTTTCAGGATCTCCAATATGTCAGAAAAAGAGACATCTTCTGAAGGTGACTTAGGGGACCCTTCTGACTCATCTAAGTCAGTATCGGATGTCAAGGATTCTTGTGGAGAATCTAAGTGTCTCCTCTTACACAATCTTTTCCTAGGGACTTCTTCGTGGGGAGCATCCGAAGAAGCCTCCGAGGAAGAGGGGGCACCCTCCAGGGGTGGCTGAGACACTTGGATGTGGCCGTGGGTGCAGAGGAGGATAACGGCCCTTTATGGGGAGGAGAGGTTGCTTCTACTGATGTGGTTGTCTGGGTAGACAACACCTTCCTCATTAGATCGAAAGCCCCCGGGTCCCGAGTCGAAGAATCTCCCGGTTCCGAAGAAATGGGAAGAATCCCCGAAACAGGCACCGAAGGCATCGACCCCGAGGACGGAGCCGAATTGATCCACGCCGAGGCCCCGAGGGGAAGAGTCGGAACCGAAACGTCGGTTCGACTCTCGGCCCCGGAACCAAGGACAGATCGTCGGCTCCGAGACTCCGGTACCGGGTCCGACGGAGTCGAGGTGAGAGGAACAGACCGAGAAAAGGACGGTTCTGGACCCGAGGGCTCCACAATCAGAAGATCAACCTCTTCCGGCTCCAAAGACTGGACAGGTCTCGGAGGAGGAATGGATGGAGACAATGGGAGGCCTTCAAGTTTCGACACCAACTGGGTGGAAACTGAAATAAGTTTGGATAGGGCCGAATGCTCCAATAACTTCTGCACCACACGATCCACATCGACATCGGAGAGCTTAGAAGAACGGGTCGAAGGAACCGAAGACGGAGCCGACCTCAATAG